>NC_080671.1:138678185-138778903 GCF_030247195.1 Topomyia yanbarensis | reverse complement strand
TTTCTGCCTTTTCTTTGTTCCTTTAAAACGTATTTTCTACGACATTTTCTTATTTCCACATGTCACCTGCTCTACAGAGATCAATTGTTCCACTGGCTCGCACACTCAATAAATCAATCCCGACTGGGGGCTTCACATATTGAATCAATTGATACTTGGCGAACGGTGTGAACGAAACTTGTCCCACGTCGACCTCGCATCAGAGCCGTGTGTTTGATCATTTTCCCATCGGAACTGAACTGTGAAATAGAATCCGTATTGTCAGAGAAAAATGTTTGTCTCACACCACCAGAGGTGCTGCGGGAAGAATGGCTGGAACAAGTGCCATAAACAAATTCCCCCGAGGGCACAGCAACCGTGATGGAGCTAGGAAAGGGAGCCACACAGAACGAGGCGATCCGAAAGTACTCAATTACCCAAACGCGAGCAGCGCCGAACAAGTGCGCCCTGGAAATTAGCTAAATTGATATAATTTATCGTTCTGTTTTTCCCTTTGAGTGATTTTTTTGTGTTCTGCTGTGCGAATTTCTACAAAGCGGAAAAAGACGAAAAAAAGTGCAACGTGGGAGTGAAACCGGTCGAAATCGTAAAAATAATTCGATATCGACAAAGGATTCGACTCGGGAGAAATAATAAAAATAGATGAACGAAGAGACGAGTGGGAAAAAATCGACAGCAGCTCGGGAAAGTCGTAAAAATAAAACTATACCGAGAGATTCGAAATGATTTCGCGTTTTCCGATTTGTTAAGGGGAGAAACGTTTACACAAACCAATACCGTGCCAAGCCGATAGGAAACGCTGGGATTTTCCCGCACTTTCCAAATCGAACTCACCCCTCACCAGTTTTAGCTGATTGTTATTGAATTTTGCCAAGTCGCTTGATGATCTCTTGACTTCTCTTCTGCTTCACTGCCGAATAGTTGTAGTACGTTTGGTGGCCAATCTTTTCTTTTATTATTGCCAACGAACGGTACCGAAAAAGGCTGCCCTGACTAATTCAATTTTATCGATTTTATGCGGTTTATAAAATTACCGTTTTTATTGTTCAAACTTTCTCACTTGGCTTGGCCAAAATGAAGGGAGTATTCGAACGAACCAAAAAAAAGCTAAAGGCGAAACCAAAAAAAAATCAAGTGAGTACGCAACTTCTGATCATCATCGACTACGGGTGGGTGGGTCCAACTATTCATTGCGATCCGGTGGGGGAGTTTGGATGAGATGGTGGATAATTTATATTAATGATTGGGCAACTGGTGCACGTGATTGGATTCGAAGTTAATTTGCTTCGAAGCTTTGCAAGACAACGGGAACGTTTTTATTGAATTAGCACCGAGCTCATCACTGTCAGAGAGTGCCCGGGCAAGTTGTTAGGTTGTGCAAGTGATGAGGAAAAAGTAACAGTTTTATGGTAAAACCATCCAATTGTGGAGCACTTCCAGTAATCCATTTCCCCCTGCACGCACATTAGTGTGAGCCACAAAGCGATTTGTCCGAGTTTCTACAGATGTTTTAGGGAGAAATGCGGAACGCGCCCTAGAAACTGATTAAAGATGTATGTTTCTTAAATATATGTACAGTTTTTGTAGGTCCAAGGTATTTTTCACAAAGATTCATTAGGCGCCTCCTACTAGTCGTCGACAAAGGCACCGTGAGAATTAGAATAAATTGGCCCCAGTTTTACAATCCCCACGTTTTTCGGTGATTACGTACCCCGACTCATAACTTTCAATGACTATTTTGTACAACATGAACGTATCATATGGATATTTTGGAATATTTGAATTTGAAATGGTAGGAATAGCGGGACACTTTCCGGGGTGCCTCGTTATGCGCGACAAGTTTGTTGGATCCGGGACTGCCCTGCCTAATGCGGGACGTCTGGTCACTTTAAGCCTACGTAATGCTTATCCATGAAACAGTGCACTGCCTCGGGAAAGCTTTAATCTGAAGTTTTTTCTTCATTGCTTATTTCAATTGTAGCTTATGTCCAATAGTATAATTGAGTTAAAAGGTGGTGGAAGCCAGAGTAAATTGCGTTGAGTTGGCTGTTTTTACTACTATGTATTTCAAGACTGTTTATTGTTACGCCTTTTGCTGGAATTAAGGGGTTACACCACTGTAGAGCACGAAAAATAGCCATTTTTCGAGAACTTTTCTATAAAGAGGTGAATCGAGATCTTTTTAAATGGGTTTCATAACATAAGTATTGAATCACACAAAATAATTTCTTCGAGGAATTTCATCACAAGATGGCGGATGTGCAGCATTTTCCCCCATGCACGTTTTGCCTTTCTCATATAAAGAAAGGCTATGCAATCACTGTAAAAATCGACTTTTTAACCGAGGCCCGGAGGGCCGAATGTCATACACCATTCGATTCAGTTCGTCGAGATCGGCAAATGTCTGAGTGTGTATGTATGTGTGTGTGTCATTTAAACTCACACAATTTTCTCAGAGATAGCTGAACCGATTTTCGCAAACTTAGTTTCATCTGAAAGGTATAACGCTCCCATAAGCTGCTATTGAATTTTTAGTTGATCCGACTTCCGGTTCCGGAGTTACGGGTTGAAGAGTGCGGTCACACAGCAAATTCCCATATAAACTGGTACCACCATGATGTTAAAATGATGTAAAACATATTAAAATTGATCTAACATTACTCTAGTTTGCGGGTCTGGATCACTAATGATCAATTAAAGCAGCTTTGACCACATTGGCCACCTATGACGGTTCATGACGCCCCCGGGGAACTCGCCAAGTTCCTAAGCTAATATCACACCCATTCCCCAACGAATTCTCTATCGATTTTTACGAACTTGATTTCAAATGAAAGATACAGCAATAACATTGACTGCTGCTGAATTTCATTCGGTTCTGACTCTTGCTTCCGGAGTTACAAAGGTTTTAGTAAGGATACACTGGAATTTCCCATATAAATCGGTACAATCGTAATACCTCAGAGGCTAAAAACTATTGAAATGGTCACCAAATTACTTCTAATCGCGGATCTAGATCACTGATTGCCAATCAAACATTCTTTGAATATATTGTCCACTATCAACGATTCCGGAAGTCCAGAATTCCGGGCATATTCCACAATTAAAGTCACATCGGTTCTTCGGTGATGACTGAACCGATTTTCTCAAACCAAGTCTCAAATGGAAGGCAAAATATGCAGTTGAGTATTGCGTCGCCGCCCCTCCCCCCGCCTTTCCCTTACACCTCCCTCCTCCATCACTCCCCTCCGCTTGGACCACCCTCACGCCCGCATTTCCTTCATCCACCCCGTATACCGAAATAAGATGAAGGATTTCTGACGCATCCTCCACTCCCACTCTACTAACCTCCCATTCCCTCCACTTTCAAACCCATTCCACCAACATTTCAAAATATAATCACATGAAGATAACATTGAACTCATGCTGATTAAGCTAATTAAATATTATTCTTTTGCCTTTCTCATATAGAATTGCATAACCTGCAATTGCTCCAAAACCCGACTTTCTAACCGAGGCCCGGAGGGCCGAGTCTCATATAACATTCGACTCAGTTCGCCGAGATCGCAAAATATTTGTTAACAAAATGTCCACATCGGTTTCTCGGAGATGGCTGAACCGATTTTTACAAACTAAGATCCAAATGAAATGTATAATATTCCCATAGGTTGCTATTGAATTTCATTTTCAACCGACATCTTGTTCCGGATTACGAGTTGAAGAGTATGGTTACAAAACAAAATTTCTTGATTTGTCCACATCGGTTTCTCGAAATTTTCTGAACCGATTTTGACAAACTTGATTTTAAATGAAAGGTCCATCAGTTGCTGTTGAATTTTGAGTAGATCCGAGTTCTGGTTTCTGAATTACAGGGTGATACGTACGATCGCGCAGCAAATCCCGATTCTAAGGAATTCTGCGATGAATGTAAAAAGGTGATTTTTTTCCAAAATGTAAACACAACTGTTGAATTTGTAGATCTAGGTCCCCAACAGTCATTCAAAGTCTGTTTGGCCACACTGGCCACCATCGACGGATCCTGAAGTATCCAAATTCAGAATAATGGTTATATTGGTTTCTCGAAAATGGCTAGACCGATTTGATCAACTTAGTCTCAAATGAAAGGTGTTGCGTCCCCGGAAACTGATATTAAATTCCATCTCCATCCGACTTCCGGCTCCAGAGTTACGGGTTATGGAGTGCGATCACATAGAAAACTCCGATTCAAACCGATACCGCGATGAATGCAAAAAGGTGCTCTTCTATATACTTACCAAGTGTAATAAGAATGAAAGACATTTCCATAATGTTATATTGTACGAACCAGCTATTAAATCATAGTTTGGAGAAATGAGAAAGGCACAATTGCACCTCTAGGTGGATTAAAACAGGTTTTTTTGGAAGGGCTCCACCGCCGAAAATCTATCTCCCTTAATTTTTTATCTAGAGTCAAAAACCAAAGCTTTTCTGATTTCTTATATCAATAGCAAGCGACGTTCGTAGGATTTTTTCGATTGATTTTACGCGAAATTTGACTGAAAAACGCCGAAAAGTCATAAAAATCGACACAAAATTGTTAATTTAAAACAAATTAAGTATTAATAAAATAAAATCCTACGCATGTCACTGAAGAAATCAATTTTGAATATACTGTGAAAATTTAAAAACGCTTAAAAACGCTCCAAAATTCGTCTCAGCCCCTCTATTCTTGTCATTTCTTGATTTCTCAACTTTAAACAATAAGTACAACAGCACGACTTTACAGAATCAACCAGTCAAATAGCGAAAAAAATTCATTGCAATTTAACTAATATTTGACCATTTATCACATTCTTCAAATAGGCACAGCAAACTTATAATAATTTGAAATTAATGCACTCATTATTTTTCCAATCTCTTACCTTGAAATTAGCGATGAGATAAATTTCTTCATCGCTACTAGCACAATCTTCGCAATATACACCGACACATTTCACATAGTTGCAACACAATTCAAACTTTTTTCACTTCTACTGTCCTACAAAACGAGTCTTCACTAAATTCTAGTCTAGTCTAGTCTAGTCTACACATACACAGCCAATACATGTAGGGATCCTGGAAAATTGCAGAAGTTCGTCCACAATTTTTCTTGTCATTATTAATGTTTGTGGCATATATTGAATATGACACAAGCATTAAAGCGGCCAGGCCAACTGTGCAGCGTACAAAATAAAGATGATTCAAAATTATACGGCAATCAAATTATTCATTCAATGAATAATAAAATCAACAGATTATTTTGAACCTTGAATAAGGAAGAAACGTGGACAACCGTACACAACCGTTTCAATTTGATGGGGGTTTGATAAATCGTTGGGAGTGGCTTTGCTAAGAAAGTTAATGTCACTCCTTTGGTCCTAGGTTCCTGGGATGGGACAGAAGCATTAAGCCCTGCCCTGGCTAATGAGCCAGGGTAATAGCGCCCTTACTCGCTCTCTGAAACAATAGAGAAAATTTGCGAAATCGGTTAATTAGTAGTAATATAAACAAAAAACGCATAAAAATACAAACCAACAGACAACTCACCTTCGACAAAAATCCATAAGGACTTTTATGTCCTGATAGGCAGTGCAGGATCATGAAAACAGAAACCTTCCACAATCGTTGAACATTGACGGAAAACTCAAATAACTTTACGTATATTTCACAATAGGCCAAACCTATACTAAAAATCGACTGAGAAGTCATTGCTATTTCTAGTTGGCTCAAAATAACAATAGTGATTCCTCAAACAAACACACAAACACGAAGGATAAAAACGATAAGAAACCATAACCAGTAACGTTAGGAAAATCCTCCGGAACTTCCCAAAACCGCGGCGAACGACTTGGGACTGTGTACCACATTAAATATATTGAATACAGTCATAGTAGTACTTACTGGTTATTTCGGTGGCACGGCATCCTGCCCATAAACAACTTACAGTATGTTGCGGAATCATCCTTACACCAACTCTAGCTCATAACAAATCATCTGGAGCACCGCGTGTAGGTCTTCTTTCGCCGGCCAGTCCTCAGAAAAACCACGATATTCCTCGGTGTAGGTGAAAGGTTATCCTCGAACAACCAATTCATCTCTTTTCACGATTCCAGTAATCAACTCCTAGCCAACCGCAATGGACCCAGCAGCTGGTACTGAATTTGGCATACATCCTTCCACAGGAATATGGTTAACAGGTGGATTTCTCTGATTCATAGTTTTTCATAAATCTTTCCGGAGGAGGTACGCAGGATGTATTGAGTGCCTCTTGCTTCTTTGCTTGCTTTGACGTAAAGGTTAGGTTCCGCTCCGATGGTAATATTGATTGAAAGGTGGATCGTGAAGGGATTGTGGGAAAAGGGTTGTTCGTTTCCTTGTGAATCCTTGATGGCACGTAATAGCAGGGTTTGCTGGTCAATGATGTCTCCCGTATTAAGGTAATGGGGAAGGGTTTGGCTGAGCGCGGGACTCCAGAGCTTGGGGGAGTGTCTAGGTCCATGTTAAAATGTTGTCTTATTTCCACTCGGGAATGTGGCCTCCGAGTGGAAAAGGGATGTTCTGGTCTGCGAACGGGTAAAAAGTTCGAAATCCTTTCAAGTGTTTCTGGAGATAATTCCGTTGCGGAAAGACGTAGTCCGGATCTTGTAAGATGATTCTTCTTGAGAAATCGTCGAGGAAATTCTTTTGCGGAAGAATGTAGTTTGAGAATTTTCACTAGTGTTGCTACGTACTAAACTGGATACAGTTTGTTTGTAACCAAGGAGGTTACGGCGACGAGCCATGTCGTTAGGAAAATTTTCTTCAACAAACCTTCGCTTCTCGTATTTTCGGTGGGAACGTTGGAATACACGAAAAGCGCTCTTTATCACCAACATTGGGACGAATTCTTCATGAAAAAATGTGTTTTTGGGAATTATACAGCAATCTTCACCAATATAATGAATATTTCTCGTAGTCGAAAAAAACTGCCAAAAAACACAACCGTCTGCTAAAAAGGTATAGCCTACTATCTAAAAAAAAACGAGTCTTCACTAAATTCCGAATAAAACACTCACTTCATATATTTCAAATAGTTTGGGCGGCGCCGGTGGTTGAGTGGTAAGCGTGACCGCCACTCATTCCAGTTGGCCTGGGTTCAATTCCAGCCAGAGATTTTTCTGATGTGAAAAAATCTGTGGTCACGTCTTCCTTCGAAAGGGAAGTAAAGCCGTTGGTCCCCGGTCCATGAAATTAGTGGATCGATATCTAGCCCAGGTAGTGGAATCACCTCTCTGGCGTCGGTAAAGAAGAAGTATATCCAACTTCTAAAAAAATATCCTCCTCCCGTGATACTTGTGGAGTGCGCAGTAGTATATACGGCCTCTAGCAAAAGCAAGTATCGGACTAACAATTCCTTCCCTTTCTTTCCGCGATCTACGTTCGGGCCTGGCCGGCGCCGGTATTGATCAGAAACACTTTAAGATTACCAGGAGTTGCACATTGAAAGATGTTTCGCTAATCCCAAGCATAATTATCTACTGATTCCCTATGCAACTTCAGCTAGTCCCGATCGATAACGGAGTAGCAGCCAGGAGTGGTCGCACAAGCTCAAGCTCACTTCATATATTTCAAATAGTTTGTTTATGATACAAAAACTATGAGATGAGTTTCTTCTAAACTTTAAATTGAATTTTCCAAAATTGATTTCAAAATACTAAATACATACACTCTAAAGCACAAACAATGTTGCCAAAGCGATATATGCGATTGTTGACTTTTGACAAATATTTCAAACAGCATATCGAAAATTGACATAGTAATGTGCATACAAATTTGAATTAAACATAACGACTAATTTCATAGCAAAATTTTGATTGATAACTTTAACTTATTAAGCCAAAAGGTTTGTTCCAGTATACGGAAGTCACTCCGGAGTAAACAGGAGCAAAAAATCTTTGCTACCAGAAGAAGAAAAAAGAGAAGAAGAGAGTACAGGAACGATTCTCTCCGGAGTACTTCCAGTTTCTCCTGGTACTGGAACAGACTTAAAAGAGAAAAGTTTTCTCTTTCATTAACTGCTATGAAGTGTGTTTAGCCAGTAACGGTTTGTCCGGAATTTCCTTTCAAAGCGAATTTTGACAGTTGGCTTTTAAGCCGTAATCATATGTTTGTCGAGAAATGTTGTATGAAATGGAAATCTTTCACAATGTTGAACATTCTCTATATTGGTTTGATTGGCCACACTGATTTCGGCTTGTTTACGTCTCCCCTCCACGAACAGTCTGTTTTAAAAACGATAAGATAAAGGTCAACCGTTCCAATACGAGACCCATGTAGGACGGTTTTCAAGAACTTGTTTGCTACTGCTTAGTGGGTGGGTCTGGGAGTTTTCCTGTGCAGTGATATCTATGAAAGGGCCTATGCTAAAATGTATTAGATTGCAATTTGCAATTTTACGCTTTTCACAGTTTTATAGTTCGGAATGTGGTTACTGCTACGGTGCTGATTTTTTCTAGGATTCAAGACATTCTCCAGGATTCTTTATTTGTTTAAACAATTCACAGAGTGTATGGAGTGACAACAACTATTAAATAAGGAACAATGAGTATCCGTCAGTGTCATTCTAAACTAATAAACGACTTTTCTAATCCATGTATTGTTAGGTATTGTCCCGTGTATGACAATTGTCATTCGTTTTACACTCACTCCCATACAATGTAGTATATACAGGTATGGCGAAGATGGCACTTTGGTATTCGTGAGATGAATCTTACATGAGTGGTGTGAGTGATCACTAGGGTGGGACAAAAAATAGATTCCAGCTCCGAGCAATTTTTTGGGTACCATTTGGGTCCTAGAACATCTGTGCAAATTCTTAGCTTGATCCCTGAAACTATATTTTTGCGCCCACCATTTAAAGTTTACATGGGATTTTGTATGGGAAAATTAACTTTCACAAAATAATTCCTCCAGGAGTCGCCCATTGCTTCTTAAAAATAAACCGTTGTGTGGCTTTTGTAGGAAATTTAACACAGAAACAAAGTCTCGAAAACTACGAAACGATCTGACGCTTGAGAAAAAAGTTATTAAGCTGAAACCAATTGATGCTCTGACTATCGATAAAATATTCATTGTTTCTAGCACCACTGTTGTTGGTTATCCAATTATATGCAATTTTGTTTTGATCTTCTCTTAATGTCTCCAATTAATTTTTCTATACTGTCTGGCCACTTCGCAAGAGTTTTCAGGGATAAATTGAGTCTTCTTTTGCACATAATAAGAGAAAATTAAAGATTTTGTATATAATTCGACCGTCAGCAGCAGTGATGCTATGAAAAGTAAAATTTTCATAAATCTTCAGGGCATCAATCGGTTTTTGCTTAATAACTTTTTCCACAAGCATCAGATCGTTTCGTGGTCTTCTAGACTTTGTTTCCTTGACTAATTTCCTATAAAATTCATACATCTATTTATTTTTAGGAGGTAACGGGTGACTCTTGGAAGAATTAATTTGCAAAAGACGTTTTCCCATACGAAATCCCATGTAAACTTTAAACAGTGGGCGCAAAAATATAGTTTCACCGATCGAACTAAAAATTTGCAGAGTTGTTCTGGGAGCTAAATGGAACCCAAAAAGTTACTCGGAGCGAAATTTTATTTTTTTCATATAACCATGTCCCACTCTAGTGATCACAGAATAAATCGACTTGCTTTCGTCATACCGTTCGCTCCGCTCCTATTGAATCTAGTGTACGCTATGACGTCGACCCGTTGTGCTTCTGGATTATTTACATATTTCTTAGTTGCCAACACTAACAAACTGTGTGTTTTGCCACTCCTATATATACCTCATTGACTCTCATAATCCATTGTGCGTCAGGACTGTAATGATTGACATGTGATATCTGCTTGGATGTCTGACTTTTTTCAAATAATCGATTATCCATTAATCGAGTAATATTCGATAGCTTGTTCAAATGATTTGTCTAATCGACCAAGATAATCGATTAGGTAGTAAATCTTAGTTTGTCAACCAAAAAAGGTCGCTGGATATATTTCAATACTTTAAGGCGATTGTCATTTTTTGTTCTGCGATTTTCATATTTAGCGTTAGCACATACCCTTCATGAATTATGTTGTCGGATAATTAACATCCTGCTTCTGTTCGAGCCAGTGCTAAGCGAACGAAAAAACAGTTACTTGTGTGCATTGTCCGAACAACAAAGGATACCGTTATTTTTATTCTTGTGTGATCTATCAAGATGACTAAGTCTCATCAACAAAACGTGATTATTCGGCCTAACACAGTGGCCATTGACTTCAGGTCTTTTCGCATAAGACCAAGTATTCGTGATGTGGAACATCTGCTGAAGGTGAAAATGCAGCTTCTGTTTTCGGAAGTCACCTGCATACAGCTTGAGCACGTCAGGCATGCGGTGCTGATAACCTTCAACAAATTCGCCCAGGCGAAAAGATTCATTTCGCAGAACAACTTAAAACACGTGCTTATTTGTGACAACGCTGAAATCAAGATCCCTGTATACATGGATAATGGGAATATTGAAGTAAAATTACATGATTTATCTCCATTTACTTGCAAAGTGGCAATTAAAAGATTCATGTCGCATTATGGAGCAGTGGAATCCATTACGGAGGACACATGGAGAAACTACTTCCCAGGTATTTCAAATGGCGTCTTTGTAGTGAGAATGCGGGTAGACCAACCCATTCCCTCCTACCTTACCCTGCAGTACAACACAGAAGGGGGTGATACCATTACACAACGAACTCTTTGTACATATCAGGGACAAACTAATACGTGCCAATTCTGTGAACGAACGGCGCACTACGGACAACCCTGCCCAGAAACTGCTAAGGAAAGCTCAGTTGCAGAAAAAATGTCAACACCCAGGCCCCAATATCTTTACCTGAACCACAATCGGTTGCGTAATTTGTGGCTGCAGTTAAAGCAATAATGACAACTGCAAAAGCTTCAAACTTAACAACTAATACCACCAGTGAAGAAGCTACCACCAAGGATGGAGTGTTCACATTCGGGACTCGCAAGGGCAAGAAGCCAGAAAGAAGATCTGATCGCGAGTATCACGGCAGTAATCAAGATGATGATACCGACGTAAGCAACAACGAGGCAAACATGGGTAACCACGAAGTTGGCGAAAGAAGGAACATCTTCCCGACGCGAAAAAAGATCTCCGCTCGCAATAGCAAGTTGCGCGCACGGGATCTTCAGGCTTAAAATAAAATTCATTGTTATTTTTATTTTTTACTTCTTGTAAATATATAAAAGACCCATGGCTCCTCTAATCTAACGCATTGAGCCGTGTCAAATAAATAATTTAAAAAAAATCAGCAAATCAATTTATTCGATTATACCAAAAGCTTATAATCGATTCTTTTAGAGATTATTTGCTTTAATCAAGTAAAAAAATCCATCGCTAGATGGACGTTTGCTTAAAGTATTCATTCGGTGGAGTAGCTGCTGTCATTTCGTAGTCAATCGTGTTGATGTGTACTGCGCCCAGAGATGCCAGATTTCAAGATTTGTCTTCATTTTGAAGACATTTGAAATGTTGTGAAGACGTGTTTTTCATGTTGAAGACAAATTTGTTCGGATGTCTGACTGATTTCTGGCAGAATCCTGGTTCAAAATCAATAACCGATTCAGAATCCTGGCCGTTGAAGACAAATGAAGACATTTTTTATGAAATGTGAAGACATTTGAAAAATATACCTGGTATCCCTGACTGCACTGTCAATCTTTAGAGACACCTACAAAAATGAATGTAACAGCAAGAGAAAGCGAATGCATAATTATTGTTTTGGTTTGACTTTTATCACACGGAGGGTCATATTGCTCGTAATCAGGGCCGCCGAGAGGGGGGGGACCGGGGTGTTTCCCCCCGGGTCCGGAGTTTTGAAGGGGGCCCGGATTTTTAACAGAAACTAAAATTTTGGCAAATATTTTTTCGACAGAAATTTATTTGAAAATACAATTAAAAAATCAATATCTTGTGTATGAGGTAACTAAAATAAAATTCTAAACTACTGCATATTTGATATCAACTATGTTTATACCAACCTAATTCTCGCATCGAAACAAGATCAGGCCCGAGCGGGCATGGCGGAATTTGTACATTGCATGTCATGCATGCAGCTCACCTGGGTTCGAATCCCAACCCCGCACACAGGAATAGAGATTTGTTATAGGAAAATTCCTAACCTGAATGAAGAAGCGAATGACCTTAAGGTTAAAATGTCTATAATCCAAACAAAAATATGATCAGATTTGTAAGGGTTAAACAATTAAATGGTTTGATTAGAAGTCATGAGGTTGTCTTCAAATTTCGCCAATTTGAAATCGATTTTTTTGATTTATTGAATTTCCAATCTTCGAAAGCGCTGGATTAGTATCGAAAGTAATTATTAAAAAAAAAAACCCTGCTTAGGGTTGCCACTCCGGTTTTTGGAGACGAATTCCTTGTCTTCGTTCAGGTAAATCCGAATTCGCCCGGAATGGATTATTTTACAATTTTGCGTTGCCCTTTTCTTTACCAGGAATCGCCCAGCACCCAGTCCTCATAAACATCATCCTCGGGTTGCAGGCCCTAATTGTTAAGGAGGGCCCCTCTTGGCGTTGACAAATATTATTTTAAAGGTGCCACTTGGGTTTACTTTACCCCATTGAACCTTCGATTCAATAGATTAATGTTCCTCACAAAGATTCTCGGAAGAAACTGAAGTGTGATTTCACACCCCGTGTGGGGAGCAGAGCAAAGCTCGCTCGGGTTATCCTTCACAGCGAGGGTGGTTGGTGCTTTTGGATTCCTTGTGAATAACCGAGACAGTGAATCACTACATCCAACTAAATCAACAAAACTGTTAACAAATGCAAATACATACAACTAAATGTGAACGGGACAGAAAGGTGGAGTCCTTTACCAAAACATTACACTCTACGGTGAATGTGAAGAAAATAAGATATTTTTCCTCCTAGTGCTACGAGCTACATAAGAAATGAAACAGTGCATATTTATTTGTTTTTAAGCGTTTTGGTCAAATGAGTCATCAAAAACTCTTGATATACTAAAAGAATACGAAAATGATCCAAAAATTTATATTTAAAATTTAATATATTTGGTTTGCCGTTCATTGGTACAAAATCTATAAAAAATCATATTCAGATACGAGATGATTCCGAAACATTTTTGTAAAGTGGTGATACTCAAATGACGTAGCTTTTTTCGGCGATTTTCGATTACCAATTCCCCCTAGCAAAGAGGCCAGGGATGGAAAAAAATACTTTTTAAAAAAATTTCTAATGCGGCCTTTTATCAACATTTTCATTATAACAGTAAATTGCGTACACAACAAGCCCCTTTCGTGACGAGTATACTGTTATTAGTTTTGTTTTGAATTTTATACGTCTTGTAGCATGAAGAGAAGATCTCTCAGTTTACAATCCTGCTTTCTTTATTTTTTTGCTATTGTTTCATATTTTAATACCATGCTTTTTTATTTGTATCTTTTGTCATTTCATCTAATTTTTAGAATTTGTATATTTACTACATTTATTCTTGTCATAGCCTTTTTCTATTTCCTTTTTTTCATATTTTTTGCATTTCCAAAAGCAATTTTACTTATTCAAATTCATTCCAATTTGTCTTATTGTTTAATTTTCTTCCTTATTTTATAGTTTTTAGCTTTCTGTTTATTGTAGTTTTATTTTTTCCCATTGTTCATTTAATACAATTTTATTTATTTTTTATACCTTTTTCTTAAGATTTAATTCGTTATTGTTATTTCTTCATGTTTTCCATTTAACCTATTTTGAAAGTACTTTTCTGTTGACAATTTTCCTATACGTTAGCATTGATTTTTTTATTTTCCCAAAAAAAACATTTGATTTATCTTTTCTTGACACTATGCGCACTTTTTCTTAATTTTGCATTTAGTTCGTTGTTTGAATTTATTTAAAATTTCATTTCTAGTGCTTTTTCTGTTCTTTAAATAATATCCAGTTTATTAATTTTTTTCGTGTTAATATCTTCATTTTTGTGTTCCTATAGTATACCATGTTGGCTTTTTTCTACTATTTTTTGTTTTCCATTTTGTCTGTTTGCTCCGTTTTTGTTCAATACTTCCAATTTTCTCTACTTTTTCGTCTTTTCATCATTTCAATTTTCCAGTTTTTTAAAATTTTCTGGTTCGTCCATTTTTTTAAATTTCTCTATGGTTATTTTATTCTTGTCTTTTATATATAGGTACTCCTCTAGTTTTATGCATTCTTAACGTTATATTTATTTTTTCTATTGCTTTAAATATTTCTTGTTTTTAATGTTAAATAAATTTGATTATTCTTGATTTATCGAGTTTTTCAGTTTTATGCATTTTTTATACTAATATTTGTATTCTTTTTAGTAGTTTTTTTCATTTTCATCGATTCTATTTTTTTCCTAATTTTCTATCAATTTTTTATTATTTTCATCATTTGTTCAATAATGTTCGACTTTTTTAATCTTCGCAATATGTTTTTCTAGTTTCATGTTTTCCTTTATCAATTTTTTGTAGGTTTTGTTTTGATTTTTCTCTATTAAACATTTTTTGACAATTGACATTTGTTTATGTGGTTGATTTTGTTGTTTTTAGCTCTTTTGTACATTCTTTTAATATTTAGTTTTCCTATTGTTTTTTTATCTTTTGCCGTTGATCGCCGTTTGGATATTTTTAATTTTTGCAGTTACTACATTTTATAAATACTATTACAAAAATGGCGCTTTTCAAAGTCACCAAAACTGTCGAAGAGGTATTTAAAACTCCCAAAGTATAAAAAACTCCACGTTTTTTCCTTCATTGGCACTACAAATAACAAGATCAAAAAATGGTACATAAATATAAAATTTCAGTGCACTATACATAATATCAGTGAACTCCAATGGATTTCAAACATTGATTTTTTTGCACTAAGGCAATACACAGTGGTGGGGGCCCGTACGTGGGACCCCCCGGGCCCGTATTTTCTCTCTGCGGCCCTGCTCGTAATTAGAATAAGGATAATGCATAAAAGAATTATTTTCTACTTTCTTTTTTCATCGTTATTAACAGTTGTTGAAAGTACTGCTTTTTCGACAGACATATATACGAAATGGAATGATTCAAAGCCCCATACAGTGCGAAATCGCATACACCATTTACATATCCCCTGTATTCAAACGCCTGCTTTCAGACCCTGCAGAAATAGCCGCTTAACCGTTGTGTGTCCGACGCGGTACCCGGGTACCTTTTTAAGTTTTAATTAATGAAATTCCTATGTTTTATCCATAGCTGGAAATTGAAATTTTGTGACATCTTAGAACTTCACTAAGTCAAGCTTTTGGGTTAATAATATTGTTGTTATAGTAAGGGTGGGAGTGAGGAGGGGCTCCTGAATTTTTTTACTACGTAACAGGCCGACGTGGGTACCCGGGTACCCACAAAACTAAAATGCTCATAACTAAGGTAATATCCAACCGATTTCGATACTTTTGGCCGTTTTGGATTCAGGAACTCATCCACTTTTGGACCTGGTAAAAATGAATCGGGTTACTCTATTCAATTCCCAGGAATCCGGGTTTCTGGAAGCAGGTTCCAGTGCGGGGGTACTATTTGCGAACTTCAATGGAATACTAGCAATATGGGCATCAAAATTCTTGGAATTGCATCAGTAGGCTGCATCTCGTGGTTTTGGAACCATTTGGTGATTTGACCCCGGAACGGACATTCCGGAGCAGGTTCCCGTTAGGCCGTGAGTGGCCATTCCATTCCAATTCCATTTTTCAAATTGCCATAGGGCCCCGTAACAATAAAAAACAGACTTCCGAGACAATTTGAAGAGTTTTGATACTCATATTGCTAGGACATTATTAAAATTTACAATTCATATCCTAGTACTGGAACATTACTCCGGAAAATCCGGATTACCAAAAACCGGATCCATTATTCCGGTTCTATTGTACCGAATCAAAAAGTGGACGAGTTCCTGAATCCAAAACATCTAAAAGTGTCCAAATCGGTTAAAGGAAGCCATAGTTATGAGCATTTCAATTTGTGGGTACCCGGGTACCCTCGTTGGCCTGTTAAAGGTGTTTTTTTGTTGGACACATAACTGTTAAATCCAGCTTTCGAGTAAATTCATTTGGCTTACATTGGAGTACACCTGCGTCATGATGAGTTAATGATAAACTCTCGACAATTAGGCATAAAAGGTAGTTGTGAAATTCTACCTTAAGGGGAAATTCCAGAGCAACCGTTTTTAGCCAACCGCAGTTCAGTTAAAATGTTTAAGTTTATTGCTTATGTTTTATAGTAAAACGTTAGATTGTTCTGTAACATGTTGTAAAATTACAGATGTATTCCTGTAAAAATCATGGTTTGCGTATATTTCAATTTGGGTGGTGGGCAATGAGTAATCAGGTAGAACTATGTCTCCTACGTATAGTTTCATTTCCAATATTCAGTGACGCAACTACAAATGCCAAACAAACAAACTACCTTTTCATTCAATGCATGTTCCCATTCGTCTCCGATTATTCCGTACAGCAACGAAACAAACACATCAAAGTAGGCCTTTACCAACATTTGAAAACATTTACCTAGATAATTATTGTACGATATTCAACTGAATGAATAACATGGATTTTTTAACGAATACGACGAATATAACGAAATTTGATGCAAGCTCGAAAAAAAAATTGATGAATATTCATTTTTTTTGAATTTTGGTACACTTTTGCCTTTCTCTGTTCTTTTTTATAAGGTATAAGGTTTCTTGATTTCAACAGGGGCGTAGTTGAAGGTATACGGAGAGGGGTTACCCCCCTCCCTCTACTGTTCACTCCCTTCCCTTTAAAATCCCCTTAAATCACCCCTCAGACCACCACCCTATCCAGCCATCATACTCTCTCCCCTCTCAACCCCAGCATCTTTAAACCACCACTATATCACAGAGCACACCAAATTTAGCTGAGGAGTCGTTCGTTCGTGGGATTTTCGCCATCCTCACACACCCACCCCCGCATGACAAAATGAATTAGCAAGCAGATAACATTGAACTATTGCTGATTAGGCTAATTAAATATGTTTTTTTTTTTTGTTTCAAGTATTTCACCGTCGACACGTAATGGACATTTCCACAATTATGTTGAACATAACCAGCCACCGAGCCATAGTTTAGAGATATGAGAAAGACACAATTGCACCGCTAGGTGGACTAAAACAGGTTTTTTGTATTTATTACAATAGTTTTCATTTTTGTTGAAAATCAGCAACAAACGATTTTGTTGGATATATTTCCACCAGTTCATGCTTAAATGAAAAAAAAAACATCCATTATGCCTTGAACCAGGGAACTCTGCGGCAAACGCATTGATAAGAGCCTTCCCAAATCTGTTAAAATCACTTCTGGATGCAGTTCAACGTCGATCTCATCAGCACTTTCGATAAGCTTAGACAATACTACTCTATAGAGAGATTCTGATTTGCTTGTCATCAGAGCAAACACCAAGGGGAACGCAGCATCGTGGAAAGGTGCAGTGCTCCACTCGATAGTGAAAAGCAGACGAAATAAACTAGTCGAATGTTGAGGCTGATCGTTCCTGGACCGTCAATCACCATTCTCCCTTCACTCATAACGTATAGGCATTCTCCTTGTTTGCGCACATTCAGCAAATGCGGGGTGCTAATTGGTAATACCAAATAGAATTATGCCAAATGACGTTATACCAAGTGGCATTATGCCAAATGGCATTATGCCAAATAACCATTATGCCAAATGGCATTATGCCAAATGACCATTACGCTTAATAACCTTTATGCCAAATTGCCATTATGCCAAATGGTCATTATTGCAAATAGCATTATGCCAAAGGGCATTATGCCAAACGGGATAGAGCCATTTGCGCGAATTCCGTAGGGTAAATGCAAACAATTGTGGCACACAATGTAGCAATAAGGTTCGTTGTCAGAAATGCGGTGAGAATCATGGAGATGATTTGTGTGGTAGGATATCGAGTGTATCTACTGTGGAGGAAGACCACTTGATCTCTCGACATGTCTCGCGCACAAACAGCACAAGGAGAAAGTGAAGCGTTCCCTTCAGTGATCTTATACAGAAATGCTAAACAGCACTACATCACCGACCACCGGTCACTAAGAATATTTATACTAACTTATCTAATGACGAATGCGACTCTGATCACCCCCATTAGAAACCAACTTCTGCTGTTCCCAGAAGTGATAGGTAAAGAACATTTTCTCCCCTAAACTTCATTGAAAAGAATGAAAAGGCCCGAAGATATCCCTTGAAGGATCTCCAAGAATAACAGCTCAAGGAAATACAGACGTAAAACCGAAGCAAGCAGCTCCTGATCTTAGAAATCTGAGCTCAGACAAGAAGTTCCCAGCATTTCCTGGGACATCCAAAATGTTCATATATCTCAGCCGGAGAAACAACCCTAGGCAAGATAAATAAGATTTTCTGGCATTGTGGACCGGATTTTCCAAGCTTTCAATAAAGTATCTCCTTACAGTGATCGTATCTTTCGATGGCTACTTCATTGAACACGATCAGTTCAGTCTCTTCGTGCGAATAAGCCTTGAAATCAATTTCCGTATTTTCTGGGAAAACACGGGATTCGCTGCATACTTTACCTGAAAACTTAACCAGATTGCCTTAATTTGAGTCCGTCTTATTTTTCCATCCCACGTACTGAAGAAGCAAACTCTTTAGCTATGGTGGGCGCAGCAGCAGGTGACATCTACGGGAAAAGTTCCCCTCGTATAAAACCTTCCCGAACGACGGAACACCAGACAGATTCCAGAAGTACACGAAGTTGTATACGACAGTGATTAATAAATGCCAGAAAACGCAATTATTTGCACCTATGCGTCAACGGGTTCTGAACATATTTGTCGTCCGAGGACACTCAACAGTTGACAAACCACGAGGAGGAATGCAAAACTTTAATGATGGCTACATTCTGTTAACCCGAAGGTATCGACGAATCTTTGATTCAGGGGTACGGATGTGGTTCTGGATTTTATTCGTGTAATGCCTCCGGTTTATTTCCAATCCCTACACTACACATTAGAATCGTATTTTCGACCTATTACAAACTAGTCTGTGCGCTCGTGACGAGAACTATCACGACATCGAGAACGTTGTCTGGGGTTATTTTGACGCCAAGTCTATATTAAAGGATTCCCTTCGGACTGGAGATAGACCTCCCAATGTTCCCAATGTTTCTAATCATGGCAAGCCGCGATCTATCTAAGAACTCCTTCGACAAAGTTTTTTAAAAGTCTGATTGACAATAATTCAGGAAAATAATTACTTCGAAAATTCAAGCACAAATTGCACTATTGGGCGGTTAAATAAAGTTCCAAATGAAATTTTCTCAAAACATGATTACCATTCAATGTAAATAGCAAAGACAACAACTGGAACACTATAAGTGATGCACTTGATAACCTTTAACCGGAGCAAAAGACAATATTTTCGCATCACCTTCAAAGCTATTCTCGAAATAAATACACACAATTTCATAACATCTTCTTATAGAGAACTCTTAGATCTTTCTAAACTCATTTTTTGTACTTAACTAGTTCCATAATTGGTTCATCTACCCTATAGTATTCTACGCATTGATTTGCTAGCCAAAACCACGTATCTATTTCGTTGTTACTCTCCAATAAACTGAATTGTTTGTGTTATTTTGAGTGGCTCTAAAACGTTGTTGAACAAAACAGCCTTTTATCTCTTCAGGGTAAGAAGACATTCTTTCGTGACGTTACAACGATTTCACGAATCTTCATTCGACAAATATATTATAACATTATCAAACGAACGCCTACATCAAAACTTATTACAGATTTAGAAAGTAGACAAAATTTCACGAAAGATTCAATGAACATTAATTGACTATACTGGAAGAGGATTGTTTTATGACCGAAAATGTAACGTGACGTTACAACGCGTGACAAATTAGAACTTTCAACGTATTTCAATAAAAGTCAAATCGTCATATTCTAGTATATTCAGTTTATGTTGGTTGAATCCTTTGTGAAATTTTGTCTACTTTCCGAATCTGTAATAAGTTTTTATGTAGGTGTTCATTTGATAAAGTTATAACATATTTGTCGAATGAAGATTCGTCAAATCGTTGTAAACGTCACGAAAGAATGTGTCAGTTATTATTTTAATTGATTTATCATAGTAAGCCAAGCTAAATTTCAAATCACGTAGAATTCAAATGAACGATTTCTCCAAAGACGCCTTGTGAATCTAATCGATGGTTGACCCTCTAATTTCCGACCCGAGAACGTGAGTAGTGCTCCTTCTTTGCATGTAGCGTCTATCTGGACCAATGCACAGTGGTCCAGAATGCGAATTTAGCAGGAATTTTAACTTTTTTTAAATTAAATTTTAATTTTAAAATTAAATGACTTAGCCTTATAATATGTTTAGCAAAGTTGTTGTACTTTGCAATGCCCTTCGTTTTATTTAAACCGATGCTAGGGTGGTTCTAAATTTAGCAATATTGAAAATAGAACTTTTTAACGCTTTACTGCTTTACTGTCTTCGATGAAGTTGTAGAGCAACACATTTTAGACAAATTTGCTGAAGACATGCAAGCTCAAGCTTTTAAATTTTCCATTACATGAGAAATTCAAATGTAAGCTTCAAGGTGTTCCTTAAAAAAACGGTTTTATTTCTATCACTTTTGAAGTATTTATTTTATGTTTAAGTACCCTTTGGACAAATTAAAGATCATTTTAGGGCGCATAATTTCTAACTTTCTAACGAGCAAAGCTAGGGGTTCAATATATTAAAACAAATTGTGCTCCTTCAAAATATCTGAAAGTATTTCTAAAGTGATCTTAATGAAAAATCAAAACTACAAAAGTTATAAAAAGAAAACCATTTTTTAAGAAACACCCTAATTTTTTCTGGTAAATTTCTTGTAAAGTACACGACATAGAGTTTCAGTATATTCGACAAAGTTTTTTGAAATTTTTTCTTTCATTTTCTGGAAGACAGCGAAACTCTTTCTCGAACCATTAAAAAGCTAATTCTCTGATTTAAAAAAAATTAGAACCACCTTACCCACTATTTAAAATAACAGAAAAATATTGTAAAGTTCAATATTTTATCATGAAAACGAAACTACATTTTTATATTGTTCACCGTGAAAGTAATTTAAACATATTACAAAGAGTCAATTCATGAAAAACCAAATTTTTAATATAACTTTTTCAGTTTTAATTTTTTCCAACCTATCCTTCAGATGTTTTTCAGAGTTTTTGAAGACGAACATTTTCTTCTAATACATCAAAACTCTAGCATTCATTGTTCAGAAAATATAAGCACTTAATATTTCAAAAATAGATTTTTTTTTAAATCAATTTTATGAAATTTTAAAAAATATCGTGTTCGCCATCTTTTGCTGAGAACTTCTCCAAAGACTTAAAAAATCTAAGTTGTTTAGTTTTAGTAAAATCTCAAAATTCCTGCTAAATTTGCATTCTGGACCACTGTGCAATGACAGCTTCAGCTACCGATGAGCAGACTTTTAAAAAATCAGAGCTATTTTTCGACTGTTGGCGATGCGACTCGTTCAATCAAAAATCCGTGAATATCATACAATTATATTCATTTAACAAGACACATGTTTTCGGACGTTGGTAAAACACACGAAACAATAATCATAAATAATCATTGTTTATTTTATATCAGGATCTACTTTGAGTCGTTTGATTCGTTGTTGCAAATTGGATTCGTGCAGCAATCGGAAACCTGTATTAATCCCATAAAGGTTACCCGAAATGAAATTACGAAATTAATGACAATAACAATAGTTTCAACTTTAGGCTTTAGGCAAGAGAACAATATCAGATGAAAAAAAAACATAAAACAAAATTTAAAATTCGAGAAACTCATATCACACGAGGAAGCCAAAAATGTGCACCATCAGCAGTGAAAAGTAGGTTTTAAATTGTCGAGAAACACAAACTTCCATATCAAATTCACAAATCACCGAAGCCATTTCACCAGCACCGTTACCGACCAGCTGAAGCACGTGACCGCTCATGTGTCAGCGCAATTGGCGAAATTCGGCGTGACAATTTGGGCCAGTTTGCTGGCAAGTGTCGTCTCTACATCAGCGGAGTATCGGTCCGCGTGTGAAACAATTGAGCAATAAATTCGATTCGTTCCGATCATCCTCGGGGAATTCGACACTTTAGCGCCGCCAATCAGTCTGACGGTGAGAGCCAAGTTATCCGATATCTATTTGTAGGGTGGGTCGTCCTGACACACGTACTGTAATCTGCCGATATTGCCTGGCACAGTATATTGCGTGGCAAGTGACACCTTCCCACTTGTTCGCTGATGGTCGGAACTCTGAAGTCGACGCAATTTGTCTGGTCACGTGGCGTCTCGTTTTGCCAAGCTAATTTTCCGACTAGCACGGTACCGTGCTGATACGAGAATAATTGCCGGGGCGGGCGGGATCGTTCTTCCCAGCCATTAATCCTGGTACAGTGGTACCAGCTAGTGGCGGTGACGAGCCGGAAGCAGCAAGGCAAATGACAGTCGAATCCGTTGAAACCGAGAGGGAGTGTTTCCGCCCGCTAGCAGACAGGTCATAAAAATAAAAATCATCATCCAGTCAGACACAGTAGTTAGTGGTGGTGGCGCACGGCTCATTCCTTCTAGAGCGAAACACGCATAAGGACCATCGGTGCTGGCGGACATCATCGTTTGCATATTTTATTTTGAAGTTGTGCTTAGTTTCACGGTCTCTAAATCTGAGCTGGTGTCATTCACAAGAAGGACATCAGGTCAGAGTCAAGCTATGGGATAGGCTATGAAGGCGTTAATGTAGCGGGCATAGCAAATTATTCAATTAATAAAATTTTATGAGAACGAAAGAGTTGCAGAGCTGCGTTTTTATAGACGTTAGACTTGATGTGATATTAGGGGGCCGTATCGGCGATACTCCACTCCAACCCTTGTTACAGCATTGCCGTGTTGGGAAGCACTGATTGTTAAATTAGTCGGGATGTTCAATTTTCGAGGATTGGCCATTTCAAGGTCCAATTCCCCCTCGCTAACTGACGGCTCGGGTTGAATGAGTGGATTCATTTTTAGGTAGGAGGGGTTCTAAACAATAGGAAAGTATAAAATAGAGACCAGAGTTTAAGTTCGATTTTTGTCGACTGGTTCAAAACCAAGATTGAATTCTCAACATTAGCAAAACATCCCTAGTGGTACAAGAGAACATCGACCCGTTTCCATAGAGATGACAACGCTTTAAATTTGATCTGTTCGTGAACTTGTTTATTTTTCGTTGAAACCCTTTTAGATCTTCTAACTTTTAAGAATGCGGTGTCTAGTTCACCAGTTCACTGGTGCCCCGATGACCCGTGCTATGTCGTGCACTACTCAACTCGTCCCCGGCGATGGACCTAGTCTACACCGTCGGAGAGTTCCCCGGCGACGAAATTTCTTCCGAAACCCGATTTTTGGTTTCCCGGCGGCGTTCTAGTCAATGATGCTACTTTGTTGGTCCCTTCGCTACTTCCTCTGCAGCTCGGAGAGTATACTCATAACCACTCTGTTGACAGCGTCCCAGATACACTCGTCGTGGCACATCTTTTCGACGATATTGTCCGCTGTCATACCAGGCATACTCTAACGAACTTCTTCGAAACTAGGGCATTCAAATACACCGTATTCCGGTGTCTCTTGCACGTCCACACACTCCAGGCAAACGGGTGACGAAGCATGTCCAAATCGATGCAGGTACTTCCGGAAGCATCCGTCCCCGGACAAAAACTGCGTCAAATGGTAGTTCGCCTCTCCATGTTTCCTATGTACCCAAGCAGATACATTTGGGATGAGTCGGTGTGTCTACCTTCCTTTCTCAGCGTTGTCCCACTCTTGCTGTCACTTAGCCAACGAGTACGCTTGGACCAATTCCCTTGCATTACGTGTATTGCTCCACTGGTAGCATTTCACGTCATCAGCCAGAGTGATGCAGATGGGAATCATCCCGGCTATTACGCAGACCGCCTCCGACGATATCTTTCTGTACACACTCGCGACACGAACAGCCATTAGACGAAACGTGCTTGTCAACTTCGTCAGGTTCCGCTTTGAGTTCAGCGCAGCAGCCCAGGCCGGTATGCCATACCTCAGTATTGAGGACGAGACACCCGCCAGGAGACGCCTCGTGCTGCCTCTTGCTCCCCCCTGATTCGGCATGATCCTTGCCAATGCGTTAGTTGTCCTCGCAGCCTTCTCACATACATAGTCGACATGGCTGTTGTAATTTAACAGGTCGTCGACTATCACACCCAGATGCTTCAGCGCACGCATCGATGGGATAGATTGTTCCCCGACGCTGATCACGACACACTGATTTTTTTTACAATTGCTGACCAGCACTACCTCGGTATTGCGGTGAGCCAGCTGCAACTTGACGTCAGCCATCCAGATTTCCTCGATACCTATTGTCTCTGCCGTCAACATCTCCACCTCCTCAAGAGTCTCTCCGGTTATCGTCAGGACAACATCATCTGCAAAGCCGACGATCTCAACTCCCCTGGACAGGTCCAGTATTAACACTCCGTTGTACATTACATTCCAGAGCATTGGGCCGAGTATGGAGCCCTGAGGTACTCCCACCGTGACCCTATTCGACCTCTGCTCCATGTTCGTTTCGTAGACCAGTACTCGGTTCTAGAAGTAACTTTTCAGAACCTTGCACAGATTGTCCGGAACCCGCATTCTGTGCAGCGCTGTGGCGATAGCCTCCCAGCTGGCACTGTTGAACGCGTTCTTCACGTCTATCGTTACCACGGTGCAGTAGCGATTTCCCCTTCTATTTTGCTTCGACGCTTTCTCTGCGCTTTGGATGACCATGCGGATGGAGTCCACCATCGATATCCCATTGCGGAACCCAAACTGCCTCTGCGATAGTCCGTTCTCACTTTCAGCGTAGATCGTCAGCCCGTTGAGGATGAGCCTTTTCAGAATTTTACCAAAAGCATCCTGCAGGCATATAGACAGATACGATGCGAGATCTTCTGGTGATTTCCCTGGTGTTGGCAGCAATACCAGCTTCTGGATTTTCCTTCTATCCGGGAACATGTCCGGAACGCCAGGATCGCAGTCTTCAGTGCCATGCCGGTCCGGAAGCTTTCTTCGCTTTCAGCGCTTTTGCCTCAATAAACAGCTCGTCGTTGGAAACTCGATTGTCACCAGCATTTCCACCATCTGCATCAACGTACGGTGTAGGCGGCCATGCGGTTGGGAAAAGACCCTCTACGATAATTTTCAGTTTGTCGGCACACATTTCGACTGACGTCATTGGACCCTTGATCCTGGCTATAATGACATGGTATGCAATGCCCCAGGGGTTAGCGTCTACTGCTTTGCACAGATATTTGTAGCAGGTGAACTTGCTTAGCACTCTCTCGCGTTTAAAAGCGGTCCTGGCCGCCCGGAATGTTACCTTCCACTCTTCTCTGACTGCATCAGATCTTGCTCTCTGCACGCGTCTTCTGGATTTTTGGGAAGGAAGACCGGAGGATGCAGGACACTGGACGCCGGTAGTCCCTCGGCTCTTTTTTCCTCGGCATTGTTATATCACATGCCCTCGCTACTGTTTACGAAAGCTCATCGGCGCTCGAAATTGGAGTGACGCTGTCAGCACGAAGTCCTTGTCCTTGTCCAAGTCCATTATTTTTCACTTCCTCTCACCAGCCTTCACACTCTGCGTTACGGTACAATTCCGCCGAGCTATGGTGTGGTGGATCGCCAGGAGGTCTCTATATGTGTACTGCTCACTAACTCGCCAATTCGTGTTTTCCGACAGCGAAGGATTGCAGAATGTTATGTCGATGGATGATGGATTCTCGACCGTCTTTACGGAAGGTGCTAGCATTGCACAGTCTTACATCCAGCTTCGCCAAGGCTTTCAACAAGTTGTAACCTCTTATGTTGGTCAGCCTGCTACCCCACTCCACGGCCCAAGCGTTTAAGTCTCCTCCTATTGTTGTTACCGGCGTTCGTAGACTAAAGAGTCGGTTAGTGCATCCAGCATCCAATTATACTGCTCTGGTGTCCAAATTGGGGGAGAATAGCAGCTACATACGAATATGCTGTTGATCCTGGCGATCACGAAGCCTTCGTGTGTATTATCCACTACCTCTTGGACAGAGAAACCGCCCATTACTTGGATTGCCGCCATCCTTGCACTATTCACCCAGTTACCGTTGCTGTGCAATGTCGCAATGATTGAGATTTAGCTGGGTTATCTCCATCATTTTTGGCCTGCCTTCACCTTTTTGTACGCAGGGCATTTGAAGCCGCCCGTCGTGTAGTCATTTCCATCCTCCAGTTTGCAGATTATGCACCTTGGTTGTTTCGAGCAGTCTCAAGCAACGCCAGTTTGTTAGCAACGACCACTGGAAGTCGAATCGCCACCGTTTGAGTGCCTCCGTACGATTTTCAAATCCGGATTCGCCGGTGCATCTCGTTTTAACGACGTTCTCTGCCAGCTCCTTCAGCTGTGGGTCCTCCCTTACTTTCTTGGTTCCATTCCCTCCGCCTGCTGGCTTCCAATAATGCACCAACTACAATCTTTTCTAATGTTCTTCTGGTCGCTGGAGTCCTCCGGCTAGCTCTTCTGCTTTTTCGGGTCCACAGACGTGTCCCTCGCTCTTTTCTCCAAGCGAGTATTGTTGTGACTCTTCAGGGTCACCTCAGTTTTTACGGCTTCCATCAGGGCTCTTTCGACTGGTTCAGTTATCATAAAGAGTGCCTTCTGCTCGCGTTCAGCTGTTGTTACGGCCGATTTGATACTCGTCACTAGCTGCTTCACCGTGTTGCGCACATTGTACTTGTCCTTCACGAACTCATAGAGCTCGTCGACCTTTTTCATCACCTCTATCAAGTACGACTTCCCAAGATGTAAGTCATTCTGGGCAGTGTCGCTATCTGATCTCGAGGAGAACACTCGATTCAGTAACCCCATCTCGCGTTGGTTTCCCGGTGGTTCACTCTGTGTCAAGCCGCTGCACAGTGGCTTGAGGCTGGCCAAAACCTCAAAAAATTATTTTTGAAATATTTTTTTTTTTATTTCTGGCCAAAACCTCAAAAGAATATTTTTGAAATATTAATTTTTTATATTTTTCTGAAATTTCTCATTATTGAATGATGTATATTCAAAATTTTATGATCATTGGATAAGAACACGATTTTTAACATAGGTTTAAACGTAGCAAAGTCCGGACTTTTTGATGATTTTCATTTCCGAAACCACTATTACTCTGTTCACTTTTAATGCATGTTGCTCTTTCGATTTTGGTCCGATTTTAGCACAACTAGTTTCATTGTGTAGGAAGACCAAAGAAATTGGTTTAGCGATTAAAATACATTCTGTAAATTTGCTTGGAACCATGACTTTTTCGTTTAAATATGCTTGTGGTGGTCAGAGGTCGTCAAACGGTGAGATAACATAGTCTTTACTACAGGGATTAGAATGGCAAGAAAACACCATGTTCCGTTTGGAGTTTCAATTCAGCTGTAGAAGCTTATAGCTGAGTTCGGATTCAGGACGGAGCATGTCGTTTCTTTGTTTTATTATCTCTATAGTTCTTACAAGTCTCCTATTTCATGCCTCCACGCGAGTCTAAGTCTATTGATGACATTTGGTCCTTAGACCAGCGACGATTGGGCGCTATCAGCCTTCTGCCGATAGTAGCAGAATGAGAGGATTCGAACAGATCTAATCAAGGAAACACTACCGTAAAAATGAATATCTGATCGGAAATCAGCCGCAACAAGACTTTAATCTGACTAGTGTCGATGATCGCGGGTCAATACATACTGAAAATTCAGTAGTTCCGTTATTGCTAACCAGCCCGTGTATCAGGTTAACAATTCTTCGTATTTCTCTTCAATGGTCGTTATTATCGCTCGTATACGCGTATTTTACAAATAATTCGATACGTAAAACAGGAAATACATACCTTGATTTATAACATCTCGCGCTATCATAACTCTTTGTCTGTATAACGTGTTATCACTCGGTAGTTTTCAAGCCAATAAATATATCGTAGAGAAGAATTAGCAAATTCTGTCTAAATACCGTTACAAAAGATAGCGATCCGGCCCATTACGCATATAAGATTAGCTTTTCTAGGCAATACTCCCACGGTCGGATGTGTGGAGTTCAAATTGCTTTTGTTTAGGAAACATAGGATACTCGCGGTAGTCGGCTGCCCAGAGTTCAAAAAGATCCAAAAACTAAACAAGATCTTTTCTTTTTCGAGTGTACTCGAAGACTAACTAAACAACTACATAATAAAATATTCTTAACAGGTCGTATCACTTACATGGAGCGAATCCTAGACCTTATACCCTTCCAAACCACCAACTCCGCGACACCTATGGAAGAGTCTGATGAATCGTCGTCCTCCCGTTAAGTAGGTGGAGTATCAACACTTCTCGTCTATTTTATCCTTTATCTTTCCCCGTGAACGATGGAGATGGGGGCGGCTGGCAATGATGGCTATCATGCTGTTGAGGTTTTAATATGGGTCGGATTGGTATGAATTCCTACTTACCACTTCCTAAGCAACTCTTATTAGATAATCAGCAGTCATACATGATGAAGTCAGTGTGCAATCCGCCAAAATCATCGTCACAACGCAACGCAACGCAATATGTTTGAGGTGGTCAGATCAAAAATACTTGTTTCACTAATGTATTCTGTACAAACATGCGAATCATTTCGGAACGGTCCCACATTCTATGGGAAATAACCTCTACTTTTCGAATATCATGGTCTCGTTGTGTCTAGGTACGCAAAACGATTTAAGGAGATTTTGAAGCTTTGTTGCTGATATGGAGGCGTATGATGTTTTGTGTAAAATAGTTAGACAATCTACAGTAAACCAACACGTTATACAATGTATTTAAAGTAGTGTTCTTCATTTTTTATGATGTTGCTGATATTCGCGAACAGCAACGAAAAAATTATCATGAAAACGGAATAATAGTCATAAGAATGGTTCAATGACACTGCACAGTGGTCCAGGATGCGAATTTAGCAGGAATTTTAACTTTTTACTAAAATTAAATGACTTAGCATTACAATATGTTTGGCAAAGTTGTTGTACTTTGCAAGGCCCTTCTTTTTGTTTAAACCGATGCTAGGGTGGTTCTAAATTTAGCAATATTTAAAATAGAACTTTTTAAAAGTTTGTGATAGAGCTTTACTGTCTTCGATGAAGTTGTAGAGCAACATATTTTAGACAAATTTGCTGAAGACATGCAAGCTCTAGCTTTTATACTTTCCATTGCACGAGAAATTCAAATGTAAGCTTTAGGGTGTTCCTTGGAAAAACGGTTTTATTTCTATAACTTTTGAAGTTTTTATTTTACGCTGAAGGACCCTTTGGACTACTTGAAGATTATTTTAGGGCGCATAATTTGCTTTAAAACACCAACTACTTAACTTTTTTCGTTTTAAAGTTATAAGAACTTTTATATAAAAAATATAACTTTTTCAAATAGAATTATCTTCGATTCGGGCAAAGAAAATTAAATACCGTTGCTTTCATATGGAATAGCATGCTTTGTAGTATAGATCACCAAAAAATGGCAAATACGATATTTTTTCATATCTTGCAATATTTACTCAAAAAATAGTTTATTTTTAGTAAAAAGTATATATAACATTCTAACAAGTGAAGCTAGAGGTTCAATATATTAAGACAAATTGTTCTCCTTCAAAATATCTGAAAGTATTTCTAAAGAGATCTTAATGAAAAATAAAAACTGCAAAAGTTATACAAAGAAAACCATTTTTTAAGAAACACCCCAATTTTTTTGGTAAATTTCTTGTAAAATGAAAAGTACACAACATAGAGTTTCAGTGTCTTCGAAAACTTTTTCAAAATTTCATTTCCTTCAATTTCTAGAAGACAGCGAAACTCTATCTCGAACCATTAAAAGTTAATTTTCTTATTTTAAAAAAATTAGAACCACCCTACCCACTATTTAAAATAATAGAAAAGTATTGTAAAGTGCAATATTTTATCATGAAAACGAAACTACATTTTTTATATTGTTCACCGTGAAAGTAATTTAAACAAATTACAAAGAGTCAATTCCTGAAAAACCAAATTTTTAATATAACTTTTTCAGTTTTCATTTTTTTCCAATCCATCCTTCAGATGTTTTCAGAGTTTTTGAAGACGAACATTTTCTTCTAATACATCAAAACTCTAGCTTTTATTGTTCAGAAGATATAAGCACTTAATATTTCAAAAATAGATTTTTTTTAAATCAATTTCATGAAATTTTAAAAAATATCGTGTTTGCCTTTTTTTTTGCTCAATTATAACTCTAATCATGACCTTATTTATAGTTCAAAAATAATTATCTTTTATTTGCCCCAAATGAGTGATATTGTTATTCCAAACAACCCCATTTTTAGCGAAAAGGTGCTCATAACCTTTCAATGGAAATAGTTAGATATATGGTGCCATTAAACAAATTATTCGCCTTGAAACAATCTTAAAGTTGTCTGAATTCTACTTCAGTTTTGAGTGAATACAGCAAAAGTTATTTAAATAAAACTGTATTTCTAAGAAACAGCCTAAGGTCCGACTTTATATTTGTTGTAAAATAAAAAGTCTGACAGATAGAGCTTACATGTCTTCAGCAAACTTTTCCAAAATTTGTCGTTCTAAAACTTCGCTGAAGGTCGTTTGGCTCTAGCTAGAATGATTAACAAATTAATTTTTTGATCTTGGTAAAATTAGAACCACTCTAACTGTTGTTTTAACAAAAAGAGGGGGCTCATAAACTACGAAAACTTCTCCAAAGACTTAATAAGGCTAAGTTGTTTAGTTTTAGTAAAATCTCAAAATTCCTGCTAAATTTGCATTCTAGACCACTGTGCACTGTATGGTAAAATGCATTAAATATTTTACGACTTTTGACATCAAAAATGAGCTCAGCACCTCAAAATAAACTTGTGATTTTTAGCCAAATTAGGTAACATTTGAGGTTTTGGCCGACTTTTGTTTGAAGATCCGCCACTGTGCGCTGCTAATGCTCGCCGTGGTTACCAGTGGCGTAACCGGTGATCTCTGCAGCTTACCGTTACTTGCAAACGCAGTGGTGTCCTCCTCATTTTGTTGGGAGTAGTTGTCTAGCTATATGGAGAGACAACAATAAACACAAGTGGTCTGTTACACTGACGGTTCTCTGATGGAGGGATGTGCTGGTGTCCACTGTCGTGAAATGAGATTGGGATAATCTCACTCGCTAGCTAGATACTGTAATGTATTCCAAGCAGAAATCTTTGCGATTATGTGCGGGGTACAATCGGCACTTCAACTGAGATTGTCCGGCATAGTTATAAACTTCTACTCCGTTAGTCAGGCTGCAATGAAGACTCTTAGCTCGAACAAATCACGGTCTAAGTTAGTGGTCGCAAGCCGAATCCAAATCAAAGAACTCAGTGTTGTCAACATTATCTACCTTGACTGGGTGCACGAACATTCAGGTATCACTGGAAATGAATGGGCTGACGAATTGGCCACGGCCGGTGCAGCGGTCGTCCCCTGCAAATTTCGACAAATTTTAAGTAGAAAAACTACAAGGGGCAGCCCTATGGGGTTGCACGAACTATAGACGTAGGACTATACTTCTTAATGTAAAATATTTATTTTCTTAGTACTTAGTGTGTGGAAAAAACACCCGGACCGGTGAGGAAAAATCAAATTTTAGACAATATAATCACATCTCATGTATAGAACAAGCTTTCTAGTTGCTCTCAAACAAATCCCAAAAGTTCAAACACCCATGGATAACCCCAAGTTTGTAGATGTGTTTCGATGCCACCGGATTGTAAAATGGTTAATATTACGTCATGAAAATTCAATTCTACCGTGAGAATCTTTTTTGCTTGCAAAATGCCCTGTGTGTATGCAAAGCTCATGATTTGTTGGGAAATTAGCATTGATCGGAAAATGCTTTCCAACGCTGCGCATTGCATACATACAGGACATTTTGCAGGTCACCAGAAGCTGTTCATTTTACCACCGCCACATGTTGATTTTACCCACTCGCTATAAACATGTCTCATTTTTGGACATGTTTAGAAATCAAGAATCATGTTTGAAAAAATGTGTTTATGACGAAGTATTTTTACCATGAATAATGACTTTGATCAACGTGTTCATTTTACCGCCAGTTCCCCTACCTAACAACACATTCGCCCCAAACATTGAACCCAAGCGTACAATGCAAAATGAGTCAACGCTGATGATGATGGGTAGAGCGAAAGAGACAACTAGTACCACCACGACACTATTAGCGCATTTCACCAAAATTCCACGCGGCCTTTCCCGATTGAAAGGAACGGCCGCGCTTAGCCCTTCTGTCATAATATCGTGATTTTGCATAGCGAAGGGCTGCATGATAACACATAATTTTGTTCCAAAAAACAGCCCTGCGTTATGCAACACTTTTTGCAGGTTGATTATATCAGTTGCAAGTGGGGCCAAATTCACCAAGTTCCGTAAAATTCCTTTTAAATTACAGAATTGATAAAATTGCTGGGATGAGCTAAACTAATTAATCAAATCCTGTTTTAAAAACTGTCCTTGCGTTTAAACCAAAATGGGAAGCTTATTACTACCACTACATTACTTAATTTCAAGTGCAAATAGCAAATACATGTGCTAGTTAAACCAAAAATTTACTGGCAACATTACAGCGGCATTTAGAAAGCAGTTGGAGCGGTCGCCTGTTGGACGACACAGGGTAGCGTCCCTCCACAGCCAGTGTAACGGACTTCTAGCTCAGCTACACTGGCTGTAAAAACACAGCGCAGTGATCTGCTTCGCCAGCCGTTCAACAGGGAACTAAGCGTGTCTGGCCAAGTCCGTTCTTTAAATAGTCGATGATGACGTCATTCATAGAAGCGTAGCGCGCTAGGTACACCAATCTGTCGTACAGGGCTTGGGAAGCGCTATCTTCTGTGTGTTAATGCGCGATATTTTGACAAGGTTGTATATTATTTAATTTTTTAATGCTATGATATCAAAAATCTTTGGGTTTATCTATTGGAATCTATTCTTAGAAGTATTTCGGGTCGATTTGTGCAAAAAATTTGAAAATTTATCTTGAGATGGCTGAATTATATGCGTTTAAAATTGGACCACTTTTCGTTACATACCATTTTTGTAGAATTTGCAGAGTGCACCCCCATATCGAAAACAAAGACGTAGTCCTACGTCAAAAATTCGGTCCTTGGCTTCGTCCGAGCATTACAATTACTGGAGAAATCTACAAACGTGTCGCCAAACAAAGGAGTTTCTAAAACAACTAACATTTTTCAAAACCCTACTGCGGCATGGTGAACTGTAAATGTCTGCATTGAGTCAATGATCACATGGCAATTATTCAGCGCACTGAGTCATTTTCATGTGATCTTTGTGAATCCGACTACGGAACTTCATATTATCTGATATGCAACTGCCCAGTAGTAGCGCATTTGCAATTTCGAGTTTTCGAACTGGATTGAATTTCTGCCTTCGAAGAAACTGTACGCAATAGAACTATCTACCTTATTTTCACTTGCATTCATGATCTGATGCATACTTTGGCACCTCATGATAAAAATGCGAGCTAGTGGGTTTTCTGCATGTAAATTTATCGAAAAATCACATAGAAACTACAAACCCTTGACTTGTCCTATTTGGTTTAATTTTGGAGCAGACTGGTACGATTAAGAATCAATTCGGGATTGGACCGCGGGGGCTAATTATTTTCTTATCTCTTTAATCATCCATGTTTTATATATGGAGTTCACTGCACCGTAAATTGTAAACGGAATTCCAGAAATAGATTTGTCTCCACAAAGCTTCTCAGACCTCAGCAATTTAATTTGAGAATTTTAATAAATTTTGAGTTAATGACGACGCAACCATAATGTCCCGCAATAGTTGACAATGAGGTTTAATGAGTTTATTAGTCGAGCCATTTGTTTTGGTTTTTGATGACTATTTGCCCATGTCCGAATGTTTGATGAGACAGTTATGTTCCATCAATTAATCTTAGTTATTGTACTGGCGTTCTAATCTCCCGAGAGAACATCACATACTGTCTGCAATGAGATGCACAAATTAACTCATCGCAGCGTCCAGCTCGAAACAAACCGTTTCGTCACATGCAATTTACTTGATGAATGACAATTAAAATAACCATTTCGCATCACACTTTTCACCTGTTTTCACGAGTCGGCACCCTGCCTCAACGTTCTCCACAATGTTGGCCCACGCAACGACGGATGCTGGCTCAGTGCGACTTGGCCCAAGAAGAACATCCATTAATCTCCCCGAAAGCTGCTAAGGGCATGTTTCAGGTCAATTTGATGCCGGTAATTGGCTGTAACATTTTCGCATTACACATCGGCAAGTGCAACCACTGCAAGTGCAAAACGAAGGATGTGGCATTTTTCGTGCAAAACGGCCGGTTGCATACGTGATGATTGATCGAGAAATAAATTCGAACTTTCCGCGATCGCAAACGAACGGCTGACTTTTCCAAGTCTACACACATCGACTTCGTTTACCGGCTGCAACAGGTCATGGGAGAGTTCGGGTGTGGAAGGGTGCACATTATGCACGAAGCCAAGAAGTGCTCGTCAACCATGTGACACCTTTACGCTCGGTTGATCTTGGCAAAAGAAAGACACCGATTCTCAGTGCACTGCCTAAAGCCCGGCCGGCAATTTGCTCCAATGCAAAGTAGTTTTTCTCACTTCCCAGGGCGAGTAAAAAGCAAACAAGCGACGGGAAATTCTTGCACGCCAAATCAATAATAATTACCTCTCTTCATGCACCAGTGTCTTTGCTGACGTTTGAATGCGATCCAAATCACCGTTAATTGTGACTAAGTTGCTAGTCGCACATCATTGTTGTTTCTGTAACACAAGAACCCAGACCCCGGTGCCGTTTGTGCGATGTCTTGATTGATTTGTTAATTACGATGGACCTGGGAAGCGCGCCTTGAACGCATTTATGTGCACTTAATTGCTGCACTAGTCTGTGACGATGTAAATGTTTTATGTTTCCTTTCCGTCGATCACTGATAAATATGACCGTGGCGGGTTTGATGACACCATCGTCTAATTACTTTTGTATCAGATTGCAACTCTTGTAATCCAACATCTTACGACTTTTGTAAAGCCACTTCTTCCTCGGATTAAACAGACCGATCCACATAATTTTCATAATCGTATCATACATATGAATGAGAATGATTTTCAGTGATACTTAAATAAGTACATACCAACATAAAACAGTATCACAACGGACATATATTGGCTTTGAGGATCGCACTACCAGGGAAAATAAGGCAACAGAACGGTTCAGCGAGCGTGCAGATCATGGCATGGCCGCACTCGACCGAAAGCCCTCCCACCCGGTTCTACACTCAGTCAGCCAGTCAGTCAGTCTCAGCCAAATAACCATTGCTTCTGAATAAGATTCTATTTTGTTGATCCTCTCGTAGTAATAAAAACAAACCGGGCGGCATATTTGAAAGGAAAAGTTGCCTTCGACGGGCATCCGCGCCCTTGCCTTGTGGCCTTCAGTGTCGGCTCATAGTTTTGCATGTGGGTATAGGCGAGAGGCAGCGGAACTTTCCTGCTGGAGGGTGCTTCAAATCGTAAAAATATGTTTCATTTTATTGTTATTCTTTCTCTTGATGTTTTGTTTTTATGATTTTTATGAACTTTTTTATTATAAAATTTTAATTCATCAGCATTTTTTCCGCGTTCCTGTGTTTTTTTTTTTTTGGATCGGCAGTTGGTTCTCGTTGTTGCTGCTAGTAACCACTTGCCTTTTGTGTTTGGCCTTAATGGACGGCAAGCGCATTAAGGAATCAGTGAAATGTCTTAATCAGCAAAAATGCTGTCTAGCACGCGTTTAATGTGGGTTTACTTGATGTGGTCATGTGGTAGAAACTTTATATACACATATGCACCGCTTTGGCAGCACATTGTTGTGAGAAACCCCTACCGAAGAGATAGAAGAAAAATGATGTGCTTTTGAATTGAAACAATCGTTTTTTAGATTCAATATCGTTGAAAGATGCTTCTTGTTCATTTCTTTAACTTTCTAATTCCTACCACCGCCTCTAGGCGGTCTCTATAAAAATCTATATAAAACTACTAAAGCATAATTGTATGTTGTCACCCCACTGGCATTTCTTCCTAACACTCACCCCTTTCATACACACTCATTGTTTGAATATTCGTAGATTTTTGTAAAAGAAAATTGAAGTTAAAAGTTGAAAATTCGAAGAAAATTTCAATAACCAAAAACATATTTTTGGGTAGTCTGTTACTAGCATTTCACTGTAGATGTGAATTGGTTTAGTGGAATTAATAGGCAGTTTGGCTTTTTTGGAAAAATACTTTGATCGCCTAAAGGCGGTGTTGCACACCTGAGCGAAAACATATTCAGTCTTTGGCGCTTAATGATTACCAATATCTTTTCTTTCTTCTTTTGAACCAACCTGATGACGAAAACCGTCTTACCATTTGAATTAATGTATTGAACAAAGATGGCTAATTCTGCTCTAACCAACGGCTTCACATGGTTAGGGCGAAAATATATAGGCTCTTTACCCTAGCTGAAGTTTTCAAATTTCAACATTTTGTTATTTAGGGCGGGTATAGAACTATTCCAGGAATGACTAGATTCTTCGATAGCGCGCAAAAAGAACTTTCCGTGGCCGTATATGTAGGGAAGAGTGAGGACACTGGGGATATTTCATTCACTGGTTATTAGAGTGACAAGAAAAAAATGACTCCTATCGGCCCACCCCTGAGTCGATTCCTAGTCCCACCAGGAGTACTTGCTCCAAATTTGAAGCAAATCGGACAAGTCAAGTTTGGATACGACAAACTCATTCATATCAGCATCCTACGAAGAAGCTTGTCCACTTCGTAGGGGAATTGTGGGAAAAACCGACACCCCACAATATTTCCTAGATATCAAATTTTTATTCATTTTATAATGATACATTATTATTTGTACATTTATTTAGAGCATTTGAAGAAAAATTGGATTTACGTTAGTACGCTGAATGTCATAAAAATAAACAAAACATACGACAGCAGCGTTCATACTCGTCTGGATGTTAAATTTCGTTGGAAGATTTTAAGGTTTTAACCGAACAAAAGCTTTTCAAATCACCACATTTTTCAGTACCTATTATTATCGGCCTGTCCTATGATCAACTAGTTGCATTGAAGACGAGTTTGAGAAATTCAATATTTTTAATCGCTTTTATAAAAAAATGTGCGCTGTTGGGGTAAAACCGACACGCTGTTAAGATGGTTGTGTATACTTGCGATTCATTTCAAAATATTGGGGATCTTTGTGACACTTCAATTAGCCTATTAGAACACTATAGTATCAACAGAAATGCACAGAAATACTTTTATTGTGTTTATTTCTTGTAAGTCTCTTTAAAAATCAAAAATTGGAATTTTTGCTTATCTTATTCTATCGAAGCTGTTGCTATTTCTGCAAAAAGCTCATCAAACCGAATTTCTAGCGTTCTCTTGGTTTATCATAGACGAACTTTATCACAGTGAGACAATGATCTTATGTATACACCAATAGATCGTTGATGATCAGAGTCCGAAAAATCAAATCTGAAAAAGATAGTTTTACTAAGAAGTGTGTGTGTCACTTATAAGTGAATGAATCCAATTAGCAGAACGTAGAACGCTTGCAAATCTTCTCTTACGAAATAATAGAGGTTGGAGGTTGCAATGATATGCGCAAGGATTATTTGGAAATACTCATCAATAATTAATCCTATAGCATAAAATACTCTTATTTATAGTACTACGCTTTCGAACTTTCTTCCCCTCACTACACGATGAAGCAATAAAAAGCACATATTTGCATCATACATACTCACACTTTATTATTCACGCATATATCTCATTTTTAATAAAGATAAAGATTTTAATAAAGTGGAGAGAAAATAAATTAAAGGAGGTGTCGATCTTACCCCTATGTCGGTTTTACCCGCAGTACCTACAAAAAGTCACTTTGTTTTCCAAGTTTTACAACCAATAATTTTTAATGAAATTATTTTTTTGAAGCGCTGAAAAAATTAAGTCTTGTTAAGAAATTTCTGAAGAAGAATTCTGCATAAAAACTATAATTTTATTGGTTTTGTGGCAACTTAGAAAAATTGTTAAGCTTAAGGTGTCGGTTTTAACCATAATTCCCCTACTGTTAAATCGATTAGGGGAACCCCTTGTTGGAGGGCTGAGCTTGAAAGAATGAAGAAAGTTATGAGAAGAGCTTGGAACCGGCGTGAGCGTGATGACTCCAGGGCTTTCAGGTCAGCTCGTAGTGCATATAAGAAATGTCTTAGGTCTGCAGAACGGGCTGGCTGGCAAAGCCTATGCACTAATGTCTCTAGTCTGAACGAGGCTAGCAGATTAAATAAAATTCTCTCCAAATCGAATGATTTTCAGATGAACTCCTTAAAAACCAGAGATGGTGTTTATGTGACGGACGAAAAAGATGTGCTTAATTGTCTCGTCGACACACACTTTCCAGGTTGTATCGATCCGGAGCTGAACAATGTTCACAGATCTTATTCTGGTGATTCGGACTCGTGGGCGTTAGCACGCACATTGGTTTCCACTGAATCGATCAAGTGGGCAGTTGACATCTTTGCTCCATACAAATCACCCGGAAAAGATGGAATACTTTCCGTGCTACTGCAAAAGGGATTTGATATTCTTAAACATGTCTTGAAAAAGATTATGATTTCCAGTCTTGCTACCGGGTATATCCCGAAAGCATGGCGAGAAATAACTGTTATATTTATTCCCAAAGGGGGGCGCTCAAGCTATGAAGAAGCCAAGAGTTTTAGGTCTATCAGTTTAAGTTCTTTTCTTCTGAAAGCTTTGGAACGGATCATCACATCAGGAACGTTAGTTTAGTTGAATATCCACTGCACAAAATGCAACATGCATATCAGTGTTGGAAGTCCACGATCACTCTGCTTCACGATGTTGTTTACAACATTGAGAAAGCCTTCTCGCTCAAGCAATCTAGCTTGGGTGTATTCCTAGATATTGAGGGTGCTTTTGACAATGTGTCCTTCCAGTCTATTCCGGAAGCGACGCGCGGTCATGGGATACCCGCATGTATCTCGGGTTGGATAAACGCAATGCTTAGTAACCGCATACTTTGCTCGTAACTGCGACAGGCTGAGATACGGAAGTTGAGTATTTGCGGTTGTCCTCAGGGTGGCGTTCTGTCACTTTTGTTATGGAACTTAGTAGCTGACGGCTTGTTGAAGAAACTCAATGAGCTTGGATTTCCAACCTACGGGTTTGCTGACGATTACCAAATACTAATTACTGGATTTTGCATCGGAACAATCTTTGACTTAATGCAACAGGCATTAAGAGCTGTCGAACAGTGGTGTCGACAAGTTATACTATCAGTTAACCCAAGCAAAACTTCAATAGTTCTTTTCACGAAGAAGCGAATAACAACCGGGGTTCGTCCCTTGCAGTTCTTTGATTCTGAGCTACTGTGTGCAGATCAAGTCAAATACGTTGGATTCATATTGGATTCCAAACTGAATTGGTCTGCTCACATTGAGTTCAGAGTCAAGAAAGCGTACATGGCCTTCGGGCAGTGCAGACGAACTTTTGGAAAGACCTGGGGTCTCAAACCTAAATACATCTTTTGGATTTACACGACAATTGTACGTCCAATACTGTCATACGGATGCCTTGTGTAGTGGCAGAGGGGAAAGGTGGTGACAGTCCAGTCAAAGCTAAACCATCTGCAAAGAATGGCGCTCATGGCGTTGACTGGTGCTTTCACCACGACTCCGACTGCTGCTCTTGAGGCACTTCTGAATATCAAACCATTACACATACACCTCAAACAAGAAGCACTATCATGTGCATACAGACTGCAGGTTACTGGGCTTTGGAACAGTAACCATGTTGATCTTGCTACCAGTCATACAGGATTGTGGTCACTAATGGTTACATGGGGTGAAGATATGTTTGCTCCCAGCGATATTACACTCACTTGTAGTTTTCCTTACAGGACATTCCATGTGAAGATTCCCTCTCGAGAGGAGTGGTTGTCTGGCTTTATGGAAACGCAAGTGGTCTGTTACACTGACGGTTCTCTGATGGAGGGACGTGCTGGTGCTGGTGTCTACTGTCGTGAAATGAGATTGGAACAATCTCACTCACTAGGTAGATACTGTACTGTATTCCAAGCAGAAATCTTTGCGACTATATGCGGGGTACAATCGACCCTTCAACTGAGTTTTTCTGGCAGAGTTATAAACTTCTGCTCCGATAGTCAGGCTGCAATCAATGTCCTTAGCTCAGACAAATCCCGGCCCAAGCTAGTGATCGCGTGCCGAACTCAAATCGAAGAACTAAGCATTGTCAACACTATCTACCTTGTCTGGGTGCCCGGACATTGCGGTATTACTGTAAATGAATGGGCTGACGAATTGGCCAGGGCAGGTTCAGCGATTGACTTCGTTGGTCTTGAGCCCGCGCTGCCAATTTCAACAAGTTGGATAAGGGAAAAAATACGGTCCTGGGCTTCGTCCGAGCACCGCAATTATTGGAGAAATCTACAAACGTGTCGTCAAACAAATGCGTTTCTAGAACAACCATGCCCAGTGGTTTCGAAAAATCTCCTACATTTTTCGAAGCTCCACTGCGGCATGCTGACCAGGGAGGAATGCGCTGTTCTATGAGCCATATAGTCGAATCTTAACCACGAACGATTTTAAGTATAAGTAGGCGGTGCGGTAGCTCTGCCTGCAAAGTTTGTCAACACATAAGGTCAAGTTCCACAATAAAATGTAGTACCAGGGCTAGGATCATCAGTATTAGCAAACCGTTTACGTTTGCTATGCAATCAAAGCATACGCGATTATCAAATAAATCGCTTTAGTGGGTTTTCCATAAATAATGCACCGTATCTAAGAAACTAATAAGGATAGAAAACCGGTGTCTTCGGCAATGTTTCTAAGAAGAACATTCCCCAGCACTTTGCCGAAGGTACTACCACTTTATCACAACAGCTTTACCGAATATGTTTCGTATAAATATTTTAGATTTCTAAATGATATTCTTTAAGTACTGATACCAGAGCCATGGATACAACCGGATACAAGTGATTTATACAGAACCTTGTAGCATCTTTCTTCTACTTTCAAATGCATACTGAGTGGTCTGCCCGTTTTTGCTCGTTCATGAGTTATTTGAGAGCAAAGTAAGCCATTTTTTTAACAAAAATCGTAAATAACTCAGAAACTGCTCAACATATTAAGTTGCTCCCTTCACCGAAATTTTGTATTCCATTAATTGTGAAAGTTTTGTAGAACATTTTGAACTTCTAAAAAATCTTTGAAAGAAGTTATGATGAAAAAAATGATATTTTCGGTATTTTCTTTAATAATGCTCTTTATTTCAAATATGATTAAAGATAGACTATTACCACGTTCAGTAAAGTTTCTTGTAGAAGAATTTACTACAACTTTGCAGAATATATCACTATCTCTAATTATACGACAAATAAATTTTGAATCTCACTTATAGGAGGATTAATCATCAAACTTTTGATTTAAAAAGATGGGGCATCTCATTATCATAAATTCATCCGAAGGTAGTATATCGCTATAACAAACCATTTCGGAGTTATTCAAAACGATCACGTTTTGAACCACTGTGGCACAGGTGGAACAAAAATTTTCTAACCAAAACATAACTCGTATTATGTACTACAATTCTCCTGAACATACTATTGAGCTAAATCTAACCATTATTTCACAAAAATGTTATGTTCACGGGAATCGAATACTGATACACAACCATGCACTGCTAGGCCCCATGAAAAACTGACTCACACATCACTTCGCTAAAATTTAATAACTTCTTTCAACAAAGCCGGATTGACTAGCAATCTTCGAAAAAGATGTAGAGAATTAAATGATCATTCTTATTTTAACTTACAGTGATAATACGATGCACACAGTGCCACCTGGCAGCGAAAATGCGAGCTAGTGGGTTTTCTCCATGAAAATTTTCGAAAAATCCCATGCAAATTTCAGCCGCGTTGGTTCGGTAGCTAGACTTGTCCGATTTGCTTCAAATTTGGAGCAAGTACTCCTGGTGGGACTAGAAATCGACTCAGGGATGGACCGATCGAGTTTTCAAAAATTTTCGTTATATTTCTGTGCAGTCTACTGGTTATATCTCATAATCTATGTGCATAAAGTTATCACTATATAAAAAGAAAAGAAGTCGTTTATAATGCTAGAAAAACAAATCTGATATATTACATTTGGTTTGGAAAAGTTGTATAATATTTTAGAAAATGTTAATTTAAATCCATCTCGAAGATGTTTCTACAAATTTTTTAAACAGTAGTATGAGATTACTGAACTACTTATTTATGAATATTTTCAAGTACGATTACTTTCTAAGCGCCTTTGTCTAGGAATAAAAAATTTCACAACACATACAAAACAAATTAAATTTTGTTCTCCTCATACAACAGGTATCTTTGATCCCTGTAACACTGGGCATTCTTGATCCCTATCATTAGCTCTCTCAAACACTTTCGAAATATACAGAAATAGAAAAAAACATCATTTTCATAAAGTACCTGCCACTATTAAGTGATCTAAAATAAAATTTCCGTGTAAAAAATAATGGTATAAGTTATTGAAGGTTGAAAAAGATGAATTTCGCGCCAAATCGTATTCAGAGTTGGCACCCACTCAGATTCTAATGAAACTTTCTATACATGAAGACTTTGTTACAAAAAGCCACTTTGCATACTTTGTTTTTCCAAAAAACTGTCTTTTGAAAAGCGCCAAACTTTTTTTACCAATTTTTTTTCAAATGGCTATAGTCTAAATATGACAAATCCTACAAAAATTTTCACAAAATTAGTCAAATTTTCGAATAAAAATATTAAAAAAAAAATTCATTGACTCCTACACTGAAAAAAATCGATTTTAAAAATTTAAAGTCGATCTACAAAAAAACATTTTTGATTTGGATGAAATTTTGTTCCGAGATAGATAATTATGTTCCCTACCTACCATCAAAAATTGGTCAAGTTGGGCACTTTTAAGAAAAAAAAGTTATTTGAAAAAAACTTTTCCTTGTCCAAACTGAATTTTTTTTCTTCAGGGTATTTTTATCGAAAACTAAACCAATGAAAATCATAATCATCTCAGAATCTAATAAAACTCAGTTTGTGAGAAGATATCGTCTAATTTAGCAACTAAGCATATTTTAGAGAATGTTTCCCAAATTTTTATAAATATCCGAGAAATAGATCGAAAGTTAGAACGCTTCCAAGCGCGCTTCGTCTACCAAGAGCAGTGGTAATTTGAAATTTTAAACTCGATTATCTCGAAATGTCGTTTTACTAAAAAAGGTTTGTTCCGTGATCACGATTGTCGAAAAACTAGTCAATCAATTTCTTAACTTTTTTTTCAATTAATCGTAATTAATTTGTCTCATACTTTAACGTTTCCTTTTATATTCATAGATTTTTGTTTCATGGATAAGATTTTTTAATACAATTTTAAGAGGTTAAAGCTGCGATTTTTAGATATTTGAAGTCTTCAGTAAAGTTATTTGCATATTATCTCACTCATAGGGGGATTAATCAGCAAAAGCACAATACCAAAAGAAAGGGCATATTTCCTCCATTAAATTCTCCGAAGATACTATTGACCTAAAATAAGCCGTTTTGGCGTTAATAATAGATTACATGTTTTTGGTCATATTTCTGGCAATGGGAAATGATAAAAATCTTTCGTCCGCATTTAATGTTAAATATCTCTTTTGATAATAGTCCGATTTCAGCAATCTATAGCTTGTTCGAAAGGTGTTCGTTAAAGCTGTCCAAAAACATATAAATTGCTAATCTATATTGTCAATTTCGGTAGATAATTCAAACAAACTGCAAAAAACGCCATTTTTACGCATTCAAACATTCATATCTTGGAAACTAAACATCAGAATCAAAAATAAATTAATAGCGTTCATACTGTTTTTTAGTTCTTTCATTTAAAATTGGTTTGGATAAGATCGATTCAGCCCTTGCTGAGAAACACGAATGAGAATTTGTCCGTTACATACACACACAGACACACACACACACACACACACACACACAGACATTGTCCCAAATCGTCGAGCTGAGTCGATTGGTATATAAGACTCGGCCCTCCGGGCCTCGGAAAAAATCTTGAAAGTTTGAGCGAATTCTATACATTTCTTTTATAAGAAATGTAAAACGTTCTCGAATGCAGGAATAAAATATTATTTATTCAACTAATCGTTGAGGTAAGAGAGATACTCATATACTAATGGAATTTTGTGAGTTTTCGGATTTTAGATGATCTATTGGTCTCCAATCATGATCACCGCAAACCTCTTAAATAAAAAGCCATAACTCCGCCAATTATCAATTTATTTTTATAAACTTATGCTTATTTATTTTACTGAAAAATGTGCCATCCAAATATTATAAGCTGTTCAGTGAATATGTAGCAGAAAATTAATTTAGTGATATTTTTATCAGTTTGTTCAACTACCCAGTTATATAACTCTCGGGGACTTGTTATGGTATTTCCATAGTCGCGAGCAAGACTTGCTCTTTTGCCATTCGCTTGAGAGTGCCACAAATGGCATCACAGAGTCCTTTTCCATGGGATGTTGCAACAAAATGCTATTCTGCGCTTAACTCATACTTTGCTTGGAATCTACACAAGCTTGAAAAGTTTTTCTTATTTTTTGTATTGTGAAGCTGATCCATCAGACAAAAAATAAATTTTCGAAAAGTTTGTGAATTGTTTCATAAAATTTATCAGTTTTGAGAGGAACAAAAGAACCGCAGTCATCAAGTCTTCTTGTCTTCCAGTCTTCCAGTCTTCCAGTCTTTTAGTCTTCCAATCTTCCAATCTTCCAGTCTTCCGATCTTCTAATCTTCCAGCCTTCATTCAAGTTTGTTATGACTATATACCGAATTCGTTACTGAAACTTTTTGCATGTATCAGGCAACTAGCAGCTGGGAAAATGGATTCTGAGATGATTATGACTTTCGTTGGTTTAGTTTTCGATAAAAATACACTGAAAGAAAAATTCAGTTTTTACAAGGAAGTTGTTTACAAATGATTGGGTGTTTGTCGACTGGTTACGGAATATTCACAGGTATTTAACGGCTTTTTCTGTCTTAATACTTTAGGCAAACGATTTGATTTTAGATTGCCCGACGTTTCGGCCGTTTTTGGTGGCCTTTTTCAAGGGAAAACTGTATTTTAGACATAGAGAGGTGAAAGTTACAATGGGATGTTATCATCAACCGGTTTTGCAACGTCTGGTTTAAAGATGGTAACCCGATGGTATCTATCCATCGTGACCCAAAAGTGTGCCATCACTTGTATCTGATATGGTTGTATTATTGCGGTGAGTGTAGGTTGTTTTGAGTGAGTGCAAAATTCCTGCGTAGGTTGCGTTGAGTCCATCCACATCGGTGCGATGATTTACGGTGTTAGCTGTGTTCGTGATATGGCACATTTCCAATATTGGGAGCGCCATCGACCGATAGGTTCTGTCAATGATTTCTACTTTGCTGAGATCGAACGTATGATTGTGTTGTACCATGTGCTCGATGAGAGCAGTTTTCTCTCTGAGACTGATCATCTGTTCATCGTTGTTATTTACTCCATCTGCTTTTAATTTTTGGTATTGGTTTATGTTGGTTTTGTGACCATATAGTCTGGTTTTGAGCTGGTTGCGTGTCATGCCCAAATATTTCATTCTACAGTCCTCACATGTTAGGCTGTAAATGATGTTGGATTGTAGTAGCGGGTCCACTGGATCTTTGATGTTGTTTAGTAGGTTGGCTGTTGTATTAATTGGCTTGGGTGTTATTTTTATGTTGGGGTAGTCTGTTTTAAGTATTTTTGTTATGGATGTGCTGAGTATCGGCACATGAGGCAGAGACCTATATACCTGTTCGAGCAGTGTAGTTGCTGTGCTGCGATTGTTGGATGACGTATTTCCACTGTAGGTATTTATCGGGGATGGGTCTAATGTGGAAACAACAGTGTGCGAGGTCTTGGAACGTTGAATTAGCCTGTTTATAAGTGTTGCGGGGTAATTGTTTTTGCGAAGATGTTGGAAAATTGTTTGCTGTACATTTTTAGTTTTATCCGTAGTGAGACGAGACACCCTTTTAATAAAGTTTTCGGCTACGTTCATTTTCATTGAAAGTGGGTGGAATGAATGGTAGTTTAGAAGCCTGCCTGATGCTATTGGTTTTGCGTACCATTGAGTAGAGAGTGTTTGGTCCGAATTGCGAATTACCATTGTATCCAGGAACGGTAGTTTGTTATCTGTTTCTTCTTCTTTTGTAAACTGTAGGTGTGGGTTGTATGCGTTGAAAATGTCGAGGGTTAGTCCTATTTTGTCTTTAGGAAGGGCCATGAATAGGTCATCCACGTATTTACGGATAACGGGGCTCGGGAATGGTAGCAATTTGACAGATGTTTGTAATAAATTCTCCATGACGATATCAGCTAAGATGGGAGATAGGGGGCTACCCATAGCGGTACCAAATGTTTGCATGTAGTGTTTGTCTCGGAACCGAATATAACTGCTTTTGATACAAAATTCCACTAGTTCTAAAAACATATCTAGGTTTATATCGGTATACTTTTGGATGGTTTGCCAATCCATGATTATGTCATGGGTGACAAGTTCGATAGGTATGTTTGTAAACAAAGATACCACGTCGAAGGATACTAAGACGTAGTTGGGCGGGAGGGTGATTTGATGTATGTAGTCGGTGAACTGGAAGCTATCCTGAATGTTGTACTCACTCTGTAATGATTTTCGTAGTATGTTTGCTATATATTTAGATAGTTGATACGTCGGTGCTGTGATGTTGGGGACCACCGGGCGTAGTGGTAGGTTGGGCTTATGCGCCTTTGGTTGTCCATATATACGTGGGCATACAGATGTGGTTGTTTTTAGACGGCTGGCGATTTGCGTATTGATTAGCTTCAGGTTGGATAGTCTGGTGACCAAGGCGTTTGTTTTCCGTTGGATAGATGGAGTGGGATCTTTTGAAACAACTTGATACGTAGGTTCGTTTAGTAACAAGGTCATTTTGTGGTCATATTCTCGTTTGTACATTATGACCGTTCTGTTTCCTTTATCGGCTTCGAGTATACAGAATAATACAAATAATTTTTTTTTTCTTTAAAAGTGCCCAACTTGAATTTTTGGCGGTAGGTAGGAAACATAATTACCTGTCTTGCAACAAAATTTCATCCATATCAAAAATTGTTCTTTTTTTGTAAATCGACTTTAGATTTTTGAAATCGATTTTTTTTTTAGTGTACGAGTCAATGAAGGTTTTTTTTCAATATTTTTTTTCGAAAATTTGACTAATTTTGTGAAAGTTACTCCTACAACATTTTTTATAGGATTTGTCATTTTTAGACTATAGCCATTTGAAAAAAGTTGGTAAAAAAAAGTTTGGCCCTTTTCAAAAGACAGTTTAGTTCATTTTTGGAAAAACAAAGTATGCAAAGTGGCTTCTTGTGACAAAGTTCTCATGTACAGAAAGTTTCCCAAAAATCTGAGAGAGTGCTGCCAACATTTATTCCAGTTGGCGCGAAATTCGTCAATAATTAAAAAGCAAATATCATATACTTAAAATTAGTCAAATATTCAAAATCAATAAAATAAACAAAGCGAATAAAATCCATGAAATATACTACTTAGTATGAAATTAAAATCTATTTTTGATTAAAGTAAATGAATAAACCGGATTGTACGTATTTGAGAACTATTGTATCAGAAAGTTATATATTGTTTTTAAAAATCCCATCATCTGAAAAATGGCTACTAAATTTGCAATGAACTTTCTAGGGTTTTCATTCTTTTTTGTGTTCACCTTTTCGTTGTTCTTTTTTTTGGCGGCGTCATTTAAGATTATCTGGTGTGTCTACTTTTTTGATGGACCTTAACTAGTCATCAGAAACCTGAAGCTTTCAATTTGTTTTGTAATTTAAAGCTGTATTTTTGGTCACATATTCCCGAAAAAAGTGAGACAAGGGCACACGTGCTTTCAAGTCCCTTAAACAGAGGGAGAATGCGATTCGTGAATGAAACAGGTAGATATTTCAAAGTTTCTATTTGCATTGCAATAAATAGTGTGAAGCTATGCTATGTCAATAGCACAAAAGCCGTTTAGTGGATTATAATGCAGTCTCTTTCCAGTCATCCTTATAGCTTGCATATTGTTTCGTTCGGAATTCTCGTTCAGTAAATATGGATAAATGAGTCCAACACAAACCAATACAGGTCGGACTCGATTATCCGGGAATTTCAAAAAAATCTCACCCCGGATAATCGAATCAAACTTTTGTGTGTGTTATTTTATGAATTTAAGCTTTATTCGATAAAAAATTGGACAAAAATGGTAAGGTTAAACTTTTCCATTATAGTAAATGTAAATGTACCTATTTTGACCCTAGTCGATTTTTCAAAATTTCAAGGTGACATTTGTATTTTCAGTTTGGTTTTCATTTATTATTTATATTGGTAACGAGTTAACGGTATGTATTAGTTGTTTATAGCTATATGTGCAAGAATTCTACGACAAACATTTTGATAAAATGTGTCTTCTATAATACAGGTCAAACTCGATTACCCGGGGCTTCGATTTTCCAGGGTAAATGATTCGATTACCCGTATACTAGAAAAAAATAGTAAGTAAGTAAGCTGGGGATCGTCTGTTTCTTGGTTCCAGTTTAATTTACGTGGTAGTGTAACATATAACAGCTAACGTTTCTTTTAACCCTCATTCTAGTTAGAAGAGGGCGCATTGTGCATCCATAAAGAGATCCTTGTCCTTGTCTTTGTAGCATCATTTAGTTGACCAATGTCGTACCGGATTGTCAGGTGATTACTACGCGTGTAGTTTTCGCAAACTCTCTCACTATTTTTTCCACCAGCAAAGAACTACCGAAGCTTACATAGATGATGAGAAGTACTGCTGGCGCCCTCTTTACGTAACCTAACATCCATTCTTGATTGAGCTACCCAAGAATTGAAATAACCTCCAGTGACTGCCGGGTTTCTTATGAGAATCTTGATAACCCTTTCTCGACCAACTTTTTTCCACAGCATACAGTGGAGAGTCGATTTTATCAGCACCCGATTATATCAGCTTTTTGACCCGATATTATCAACTTCATATGAAAAGTGATAGTTGGTAGTTTGATGGGCTCCAGCAGACGAACCAAGTTCAATTCGAGTAAATCCTTTCTTGGGCATATGTTTCGTGTCTTAGAGATCCGAAAAATGTAAAAATAATTTTTTTTTTATTTTTTACTGGGAAACTTAAAGTAAATAAACAGAAAAGGTTGCAAAGCTATATCAAAGGACCAAAGAAGAATATTTGAAGAGCTTCGGTTTATTAAAAAGACAGAAAAAGAAATCGGGTCATAATTTTATCAATGTCCCTGTTTCATCAGTTTAAAATTCGCCAAGGGACTGATAAAAACTGACAGAACTGTTTCAGCGGTCAAACAGAGACGTGCACAGCATCTTCCATTAGGGTGAACAAGCAATGGAATTATGTTATTGTTGCGACTTACTATCGCCTAAAAAACCTGTTTTAATCCACCTAGTAGGGCAATTGTGCAATTCCACAGTGGTCCAGAATGCAAATTTAGCAGGAATTTTGAGATTTTACTAAAACTAAACAACATAGCCTTATAAAGTCTTTGGAGAAGTTTTCGTAGCTTTTGAGCACCTTCTTTTTGTTAGAACAACAATTAAGGTGGTTCTAATTTTAGCAAGATCAAAAAAGTGGTGCACAGACTGAACATAAAAAAATATTGAAAAATCTCATTTTAAATGTTACTAAAGCACTTACTGCTAAAAACGGCCGAAAAATCGATTGCTTTATTTACAAAATGACTAAAATATCTAAAATTTCAACTTACTATTACCATAGCTGTCCTTTGCAGAAATACCTTTCGAATGAGGAAGTATTCCACTTTTTTGTTTCAGGTAAAAATTACTGGCTAAACGTTCACGGAGTTTGAGTTGTTCACGGCTAGCTGCTGTGTGAGGTTGTTTATGAATCCGCCATTTTCATTTATTTTGACGATCAAAATTTTTCTTATTGTTGAGTAAATATTAAAAATACGCAAAAGATAATTTATTTCTCTTCTTAATATCATGTTAAAAATATCCTAAAAGACCAGTTTTTTTATGAGCCACTGATGTGGAGGTTCCCTTGATCCAACCGGTGACGGAATTTCTCTCGGTACCGATGTTTGTTTTGTCACGATACAAGAGAGCCATTTAACTACCCGTTTCGTCGCGATGAACACAATGTAATCCTCGCCAGTAGACCTAGCCTCCGCAACGAGATACCAGTAGGTGCCGAGGTCTGTCACCAAGGATATTTTGTCAGAAGATAACTTCTGCAAAAGATACTTTGAGAATTCCATTGAAAATATAAGGCACATTTTTGTCGAACATATAAATGTTTTCAAATTTCAAAATTAAGGAGGGGGAGGGGATTTTTATTTTATTATCTCGTCTTATTTTGGTTACAAAACTCGATAAATGCGTTTGGTCTGATAATGTTTATTCGGTGAAAGAGCGATCGGTTCTGGCTGTCCTATATCCGGTCACGTGTCCTAGTGATTCGAAGAAAATTTTCTTTCTAGTTACTAGGTGACGTGTCTGTGGGAATAAGGCCGCTTGTACGCATTAAATCACGATTATGCCCAGTGCCTTAAAACAATACGCCAAAAAATACGGATGCAACTTTGATCCGCAAGAGTACGAAGCAAACAGAAACAGCCTGTCACCCGAAACAAGCCACTAGTAGTGGTGACAACATGGATATGTAGAATGACGGAAGAGAAGAAAGACTGAACGACTTCCAAGCTGGTAGTACAGTAAATGTTTACCCTTTACGAAAAAAATCTCCATACGCAATAGCAAGTAGCGATCCAGTGGATTCTTCTTACTATTCAGTTGCTGTTTCTTATTACTTTTATGCATTGTTAATATATTAAAGGCCCTCGGCTCAGTTAAGCAAACACCCAGAACCGGTAAAATAAACGAAATTAGGAAAAAAATGATCCTACGCATAAATTCTATCCCGACCCCATAATCAAATAAAACCGATTGACTGGCTGGCGCATCCCAGAAGACAAGCAGTTTACCAAAAAGCAATTGATGAAACTTTCGCAACTTTTTTTTATTTTCAGCCTAACCACATTTCGTTGACATCAAACAGGAAAAAGAGACATTTAACAAACTTCCAATTTCCAAGCCGCCGCCGCCACCACCGCCCGGGGAACACCATAAAAAGTACAATGTTGACATCGAAATTATCATTTAAATTACATAATTTCAAATGGATCACTTCATTTGGCCGTTTGCTTCGGCCCGACTCCCTTGGCGGCGATGACGAAGCAGATGACTTCGGTTGGACAGGGTAAACCGGGTTGACAGAGCAGAGATGTGTGGCGGGGAGCGCGCAAGCAGGGAAGTGATTTAAAAATGAATTACCCTTACAACTGTTATGCTCCGAGCGCCGAGAGCGATTGTCGTCCCTTTTTGGTGGAGAGCCAGCGACAACGAGGACGACGCCGACGAGGAGGAAAAGCTAACTTGCAAACAACGTCCCTGCAGGATTCGATCGTCACGGCACTTTCACCCCTTTTCAACCAAACTTCGGCTTCAGACAAAGGGCTTGGGAAGTTGATTTTAAAATCCAATTTTAAATGGAACTAATAAATGGAATCAAAACATTGTTATCTCCGTGACTTGGTTTTTTGTGCTGACGCTGTTCTCTCTATCAGCCATTTGACCTTCTCCGGGGGTCGGGGAGGGAAAGGGTGGTGGATCAGATTTACGGATGATAATAAATGAGATAGTGCTAAAATACCGTTGCGACGATTGTCCTCGAGCAGCAGTAGCAGCAGCAGCAGCAGTAGTAGTGGGGTGAGATGTTGGCAATTTGTCTAATATGGGTCGATGATCTGCGGGAGTCCCGTGGGAGTTCATTTAGACCTGCTGTGTTTGGAAAGGCCGCTCGGTGTGCGTGTTTGACATGGGATGCCACTGTTTAAGGGCTGTTTTAGTCACGAGCCGAACAAGGCGGGCGAAAGGGGTTGAAAATAAGATGTTACGGTTAATAAATTATCGTTTTAGATAGCAATCTGTTCTGCTACGGTTTACTGCGAGTGTGTATACGGAATAGGTTCATTTGATGGAAAGTTGGCGGAAGTTGAGTTGGTGCAGAAGTGCGAAGTTGACTTTCCGCTTTGAACGGGATGGCGACGAGTTGACGATGTTACCGTGAAAAGCGATTAGCGAACCGGTCTTGTCCAGGAGGTGGGGATCTTTTAGGGAGGAATTGATGGATGTCGGTAAAAACGAGACTTTGAATTATACAAATATGTTTTTGCTTATAGCTTAGAATGGTGATATTGTAAGCTAATCTGAAAATGCTGATGCATGCGTTGTTTGTGGCACTAGTCCACCGAAACAACACAAGGGCACATTGGATATCGATCAAGATACGTTTAAGGTAATGTTCTCAGTTTAATGAGCATGCTCAAATAATTAACACCGGTCAAGCGTGCGAGAATGGCAAAAAGCAGCAATGTTCCGTGTGCACAGAATGGTTAAACGAATGTGTAGAAGAATATCCACCAATGCCGGTTGTGAACAATTACGTGTAAATGAGCGTGAATAAGGCTCGTTTGTTAAGTTTGTGTCAGTTATTGTAGCACAATTCAACAATGCATATTATTCAAGAAATAACACAACTAACTGAACAAGGCTCACGGTTCGCTATACTTGACTGGAGGCATCTCGCTCTGAAAGCTGCCGGTTGGCATGTCAGCCACTCAATCAAAGAGAATGATCGGTTCACTTGAAATTAGATTAAAACGATAGTGTATTTAAATATTTATTTATGCATTTATTATTATTCTTATTTTTCATCTGACCTATATTGGTCTACATGAACTACTTTTGTTGTTTAATGGCAAAATCCCATTCCAGGATATACTTCAAAAGCAATCCGCAGATGGGCGTAAAACCCATCATCTTTTCGTACTGTTTACATCTAATTGCAATTTTTTGCCTTTGTCCAGTAGAAAGTCTATGCAATCACTCTGAAAATCAACAGTTTAACCGAGGTCCGGAGGGCTGAGTGTCTTATACAATTCGGCTCGGTTTGTCGAGTTCGGCAAATATCTGTGCGTGTGGCCAAACATTGGACATCGGACACTTTGAAATGACCGAACTGAATGTATCAATTTTCATTAAATTCCGAATTCCGGTTCCAGAGTTACGGGTTGAAAAGTGGTGTCGCGCATAAAATTCCTATATAAACAGGGCCGGCGGAATGCGTGGGTAGTATGGGTAGTACTACCCACTCGAAAAATACCGAGGGGGGAATTACCCACACGAAAGTTTGGAACAATCCAAAACCTGAGATTAACCACGCATGTGTCTTGCGCACAAAATTCTTGCGTTGGAAATCCTCGATGTAATACAATTACATATTTTTATTCGGATATAAATTATTTGCTTTACAATTTAAATTTCTTGAGAGTAATTAGGATTTGTTTGAAATTTGGAATTATTTATTATATTTATACTCATGTGAATACATCTACATCTTAAAATAAGGAGTTCAGATCGATAGATAGAAAATATTAATACAATTTTATTCAGACTATGGGATCCAGTTAGAAATATTTTTAAGGACAATATAAACAATTTGTATTTTTTTAACATTTGATTCAAAATTGAAGACAGGAGAAACAATCACTAGATAATCGGTAGACTTTTTACAAGGAAGACAAAAAAAAATGTTGAGCCCAACATCAGTAGCAGACACCGTTTCAGAGAACAATCAGAGAAAAATGACAAGGAAAAAAAATTAAACTTGTAACTTTGTGGAACTTTTTTACCATTGGGTAAAAATCAACCAAATTTTGCACACTTTCTCATTGATGTGTATTGTTTACATGCTGTCAAACTCGAAGTCGTGTTTTTCGATTCAACGAAAATGGAGGTGAACCAACGCGGGTCAAGAGAACAAATTCTTTCCAAACACCTGGAATTTCCTGACCTGTCGCACCGGCAGTTGGGAAAAATGTTGAACATTCACCATTCAACCGTCTCCAGAGTGTTGAAGCGGTTCCAGGAGCGGTTGACGTTAGACCACGGCAAAGGAGCTGGAAGAAAACCGGGACCGGAGAACAAAAAGACGGAGGGAAAGGTGAAGCGGATGATTAAAGCAAATCCCAACGTCTCAAGCCGTGATTTGGCTAAAAAGATCGGTAAATCGCAGAGCTACGTCCAGAATGCAAAGAAGAGAGCTGGACTACATACATACAAGGTGCAGAACTTCCCAAACCGCGATGAGCGGCAACAATCGACGGCTAAAACTCGGGCACGGAAGCTCTACGAGAAGATGCTGACAAAATATGGCTGCTGTGTGATGGACGACGAAACGTTTATAAAAGCCGATTTTAAGCAAATTCCGAGGTTGGAGTTTTTCACCAGCAAGAGCAAGTTCTATGTGGACGACAAATTTAAGAAGAATAAAATGTCGAAGTTCGCCTCCGAATATCTCATTTGACAGGCCATCTGCTCTTGCGGACTGAGGAGTGAGCCTTTCGTGACAAAGAGCACAGTAAATGGCGAGATCTACAAATCTGAGTGCCTCGAGAAGCGCCTTTTGCCATTCTTGCAGCAGCACGACGAAGCTCCGCTATTTTGGCCAGATTTGGCATCAAGCAACTATTCTAAAAGTGTCCTGAAGTGGTATGAGGCCAATTCTGTCCATTTTGTTCCAAAGGTTATGAATCCGCCAAACTGTCCGGAGCTGCGCCCGGTGGAGCAGTACTGGGCAATGATGAAGCGGGAACTTCGGAAGAGCAAGAAGACAGTCAAAGACGAGAAGGACATGTTAAGAAAATGGAAAAAAACTGAGAAACTGGTACCGGATGACACTGTAAGAACTTTGATGGAAGGCATCAAGCGAAAATGCGTTCAATTTTACACTCAAGGCTCCATCGATTAACTTTTCTTTTGATTTTTGATGTAAATATATGTATAAAACTACCCTAAAATTTTGGTTTGATTTTAAACATTATAAGAAAATTGGCATGACATTTTCGGTGTCGCAATAATTTCGTGTTCGCCTTTTATCAGGACATCATGAACCGGATCGCCGACTGACCTCCTTGGATCCGCTGGGAACTCTTGGAATCACATTTGAAGGTAGCTGTTAGCAAGTCAACCAAAAGAGTAAATATAAATAAATTTTGAGGATAGCCAACATATCTCGGACTAGAACCAGGCCGAAGGGATTCGTTTAATGCAGATCTGGCGCTACACAACTAAAAAAAATCATGCACGTAATTTTACTTCACATATGGCGTTTGTTTAAAATGTGTAATTTTATGACACTGCACATGGAAAGTACATCTTTCATGTAAAATCAAACAGAACACAGTTATATTTAATCATTTCGTCAATTACGGTTTTTGTTAGATTGTGGCAAGTTTCGAAATACCTCAACGGTAAAATTCAGTTTTTTTGGTGTGTAGAACACTAGGTGCACGACCAGACAATATGTATAATGTCGCGATTGCAGTCACTGCAAGCGCAGAGAACGCTCTCCACGATCTCAATACGCCGCAGATGTGCATTTCCAATTTTCGAGCGTACTCTGACAAGAAATACTGAAAAATTCGTTAAAGCTGCGCGATCTTTTACAAATATTACCTTCTAATACCCAAGTGTCCGCCTTCTCATTACCATTCTGATCGCCTATATTTTCTCCAGGAAAATTAGGAGTGCTTTCCATGCCCCATCGATTGAAGCGCCTACTTGGAACTGTTATAATGTGGACATGGTCGTAGGTAAATATAAAACCAAAAGTTTTGCTTGGCGCGAGTATCTCTGCTCAGATCAATTCGTGTGTATGAATATATACATTATTAAAATTTCATTGCGAAACGCCTATCATTTGAATGTGAATCTACGTGGAATGTTGTTGTCGTCGATAAAGGATTCTTAGTTCCGTGTATTCCGATCAATGGTCGAATCGAGTAAACAACGTAGGACCCAGCTGCTAGACGAAATAGTTTCTCTCGTTAATCCGTCGACGAACCGGTGCCAATAACCGTGTTTTTCAGTTTCCATCAAGTTTTTCATTTGCGTTCTAACACAACAACCGAAGCAACTGAGACAGAGAGGTATGGTATAAGTGTATTATATTTTTTCATCTGCATTGAATTTTATCTAGTATACCTATTATAAATATCTTGGTAAATAATTTTGTTTTTAGTTTCTGTAAATAATCAAGTATCAATAACCGTAATTTTAACTAACATTCAATCATTCAATCTGTCGTTATATAATCTAATCAACGAATTCCAATATATTATAGAAGTTAGGTAATCCAAAGGAGTCGAGGGCTTGCTAAATACACGACGCTTTCCCGAAACGGATTGGACTGTCATGGGAATCGATACTTTTGTTTTTCAGTACCACTTTCGTGATAAGATAGGTTACGGCAGAAAGTGTTGTACTTCTCTACAGGATGGACGACTTTAACCAATTTGCTTGTTACGAAACACTACAAACAGGTTGGCATATCCTCTATATTTATGTTAACCTAAGTTTATGTGGATGTAATAACTAATGCCGTCTTTTCTCTTACTGAACTCCACGGATAGTACACGCTTTCCTCTCACATTAAAATTATTAACAAACGTAGAATATGCATGCGTAGTTGTAGCTGACATTTTTATGCATGCGTAGTTGTAGCTGACATTTTTTCACTAAACTGTAGTAATAGAAGTAGCAAATATTTGCAAATAGACACATTGTAGTAGTTATATAGAAAGCATATCGTCGCTGTTGTGCTATCTTATGACAAGCGCCATTTTGCACATTTCGAGAAAAACGATTTTTAAAGTTTGAGATTGAATATCTTGAAATTTATAAATAATACAAACAATTCAAAGTAGACAATTAATGCTTCTATTTATTCTGTATTAATCTCTCAAATATTATGAAGATCGGTTGTCTATGTTGCGAGTTTTTACTATAAATGTAAACAAAAGTCGCACTCACACGTGTCATAAGCGTGTATTGATAACAAAATTTGTATGGCGTGTCATAATCGTGCATGGAAAATTTTCCATAGAAAAAAATCATCAATTATTAACTTTTATTCATAGCTTTGGCTTCATTTGGTCTATAAACAACCGGTGAGGTGCATTTTAAAGGAAATGAGTCAGGGAATCTAGAAAAAATAGTTATTTTTGGTACAGTGTTGCCAAATATGCTATATTTCCAGTTGAAAACTTAAACTGTATTTTCCTCACAATTTGCGTATTTTTCTTTTGAAAATGATTATGCCATTGTGTTTCACAGATGGTTTTACTCATAAAAACACCTTATACATCAAGATAACTTGAGCCAATCCCCAGACACAGTCATTTGTATCAAAAAATTAAAAATTTCTCAGCACGTTTCTCGCTTTATCTCAGTAACCAAGCAGAATGTCAAAATTCTGAAAACGCCACTTTGTAGAGATTTTTTTGACAAGTAATGTGGCATATCTAACTCAGTTTACCCCAAAATGGCGTTTGTCATAAGATAGCACAACAGCGACGATATATTGATCTGATTTGATACCTCGGGATCGGGTGGGACCACAAGGGCACCTGATTGAAACGATGGTGGATAGGGAGAGTGGAACTGCCAACTTCCTATTGTTAACATCTCTTAGATTGAAGGCGGGCTCTTCTTCTCACCTACTTGGACAACATTCACCCTATTTTTGCCCTTCATACAATGATATACTGAAGATATCCAGAACGTAAAACTTGAACAAATTATGCAGGAAGGTCAGTCCATGCTACCGGTTGTGCCTTGCTACAGTAGGTGGTAGATCATAGTCATAGTTTTTCATTTGCGTTCTAACGTCGCGTAGTGGGAAACCGTCCACGATCGTTCGCGCCGGGTATTCGTTTCGTCTGACCTTTAATCTCAGTGTAGAGAAAAAAGCAAGTTAAAACGTTGTACATTTCCACCGGAGGAATTTCTTATTTTGATTCGATTGTTTCGGAAATAGTGGACGCGTAAGTTTATCAATAAATGGGCACACTAATGAGGTAGAGTTAAACGATAAATCTAACGCGCTTGGCCACGCTGGTAGGCATTCGTGTCATTTCCACTGTATTCAAGATGGTCATATTGAAATTGTCGCGAAAATCATGCAGTAAGATAGATCGGTTATCATAATGAAGACAACCTCATGACATACCGTGTGAGTTGAAATCTTCTAGAACCAGTTGAGGCTCGATGTACTAAAGTACTTCCCGTCGGATTTTGGGTGTAGTATTCAACAAACACATTTTCGCTTAGCCGTCGGGAATACAGTTCCTGAATTGAATTTACATCTGCTTTCAGAGATGTTTTACTCTATATCCTCATATGAAAGCTACAGCATCCCTATGGACTTCTATCAAATTCCATTGGAATTGGAGTTCTGGTTCCTGTGTTAGGGGTTGAAGTGTGCGGTCTTGTGCGAAATTCCCACATAAATCTGTATAACCATTATATCTAAAAGACGCAAAACTAATTAAATTGAGTTCTACATTACTTGAACTACATTGAAAACCACTGAAGAGTTCCGAAATTAGAATCACACCTCATTCTCAATTATTGCTGACTCGATTCTCATTATCTTAGTCTACCATGAGTAAAAGAATCCGATCACAGGAGAATTTCTCATATTCACTCTGAAAATCAACTGTTGTACAGAAGCCCGGAGGGCCAAAACTCTTATACAATTCGACTCACTTCGTTGAGTTCGGCAAATATGCTTTTTTACAGTCAAGTTTAAAAAGCTTCAAAAGCCTGACCGGTAGTGTATTGGCGCTGTGTGGGATTCACGACTCACGTTCGTGCCTAACCACAAAAAACACTCCTTTATTCTTCACGCCCCTCTTCCTCACGGACGACGTCAAGGTATTGCTTCGAGGGGTATTATTACTTCGTTGTGCTTTCGTCGCACCTCTTCCTTCTGCTCTATCTCGGAGCCCTACTTGGTCCATGGAAAGGCTCGACCTTCGAGTTTAGATGAAACTCTCGATTCTTCTGTAGCTTCTTGGCTCCATCTATTACGTCGTCGTTTAGCTCTTGTCCCCGTGGGCCGTTTAGGTGCTGATTCCTTGAGCCATTTAGCTCATGATTCCATGAGACATTCAGCTCTCGGCCTTGATACGATCTACTTGGATAGTCCTCAACGGTGAACTCACCCTACACCGACCGACAGTTCCCCGACGGAGGAATTTCCCCCGACACTGATACCCGTTTCCTTGCGCAATTTAGCTTCCAGCTTTATGGAGATCAACTTGGATATTATCCTACTCCGACTAAGAGTTCCCCGGCAAAGGAATTTTTCTTGGTACCGGTGTTTGTTTCGTGAACCAATTAGCTCCCCTTTTCGTCACGATTCTGTCGGGTAGTCCACCGCGACGAATCTACCCTACCGTGAATTCCCCAGTGGTAGATTGCTCCCCATACCTATGTTCGTTTCCGACAGCTATTTAGCTTCCCGCTTCGCCACGAACTACTCGATCTAGTCCCCGGCGGTGGACCTACTCAACGGGCCAGCCAGTAGGTGCTGTGGTCTGTCCAGCGAAACCGGGTGGAGCGTTACTTCCGGTTCACTGGCACCCCAACGACCTATCAGTCTAATCCCCGACGGTGGATCTAGCCTAGTCACGAGCTACCCGGTAGTGTGTACAGGTCGGTCCGGAGATTCCGGTGAAACCTGACGTCCGATTCACCGGCGCCGCGGCGACCCGGTACTACGTTACGTACTACTCAACTGGGGGTGGACCTAGTCTACACTGACGAAGAGTTCCCCGATGGCGGAATTTCTTCCGAAACCCAATTTGAGGTTCCACGGCGGCATTCTAGCCAATAACGCTACTTTGTTGGTCTCTTCGCCACTTTCTCTGCAGCTCGGAGAGTATGCTCGTATCCAGTCAGATGATAGCGTACCAGATATGCTCGTCGTGGTACACCATTTCGACAATATGATCTACTGTCATACCAGGTAGACCCCTTCTAACTTTTTCAAACCTAGGTCATTCGACGACCACGTGTTCCAATGTCTCTTGCACGTTCACACATTCCGGGTCGTGTCCAAACCGATGCATCCGTACCCGGACAAAAACTGCGTCAAATGGAAGATCACCTCTCCATGTTTCCTATGTACCCAAGCAGACACATTTGTGATGAGTCGATGGGTCCATCTTCCTTTCTCCGCATTGTTCCGCTATTGCTGGCACTAGGCCAACAAGTCCGCTGAGACCAGTTTCTTTGCATTACGTTCATTTCTTTGCTGGTAGCATTCCACGTCCTCAGTTAGAGTGATGCAGATAGGGAATATCTCGGCAATAACGCATACCGACGATATCGTTCTGTACGCACACGCGACACGAACAGCCATTAGGCGAAACGTGCTTACCAACTTCGTCTGGTTCCGCTTTGAGTTCCGCGCAGGAGCCCAGGTGAGTACGCCATACCTGAGTATTGAGGATAAGAAACCAGGAGATGTCTCGTGCTGCATCTTGCTCCTCCTTTATTCGGCATGATACTTGCCAATTCGTTAATTGTCCTCGTGGCCATCTCACATACACAGTCGACATGGCTGTTGTAATTTAAGTGATCGCACGGATAATATAACTTCGTAAATATAATGAAATCGATCATACAATGCACGAATTCATTCGTTGTTTTCTGCAACGAAGTACTTTCGTGCATTGTAACTAGTAGGTTTCGTTCATTTCATGACAAAGAATGGCCGCTTGGTGAACGAAGGCTTTCGTAAATTTTACACGTTTAATGTACACTGCACGAATGTAATCGTTGATAACGACACTAATTTTCGTGAATGAAACAAAATGTTTCGTTTATTTTAACCCTTTCATGCCCAACTTTTTTCTAGTGCATGTAGGGTTTCAAAACTATTTTTTCTTGAAAACGGTGGGGTCAAGAAACTCGAAAAACCTTTTTTCATAAAGGTAGGTGCTTTCCTTGCAGTGCCAGAAGCAGCTCAATTTTTACCTTCCAATGCTCACTACACTTCTCCTAGAATATTTACAATAGTCCAACTGCGTGGAAAACGTAGCCAAAAATAGTCTAAATTGATATGTTTTATCGGTTTTCACTAATATTGCATCATAACGAAGTTATATGAAAAATTCATTTTCCGTCGTCAACTTAAACTGTCCCTGGCAGCACTGCTCCATCGGAATTCAATCAGACTAATTGCAATAACTTCAGTTCTAGAGCTGATCCTTGAAACTATTAATACTCAAATGAAAGCCAATAGTCACATTTATTAGCCTTACTTGTTTTTGTGAGGAAATCTTGCCTCAATCAAAAGTTATAGCTGTTTAAAAACGTTGTTGTTCACAAACAACATGGGCATGAATGGGTTAATAAACGTTTGTGTATAATACGAACGATTTCATTACTCACACGAATTTATTTCGTTCATCTTAGAAAAGTTTTCGTATTCATTATTTTTGCAATCGATATTTTAGGATCGATGTTTGACAACTTCGATTTTTTTTAATTTAAAAAAATCGATGTGGCCAAACCGATTTTACTGTGGTGTGAAGAAATGGCCGCTCGATGAACGAAAGTTTTCGTAAATTTTACCTATTTAGTGTACATTGCACGAATGTTGTCGTTGAAAACGACATTATTTTTCGTGAATTAAACAAAAAGTTTTGCTTATTTTAATAAACATTTGTGTATATTACAAACAATCTCGTTGGTCGCACGAATCCATTTCGTTCATCTAAGAGAAGTTTTCGTAATCATCTTTCATCGTTCATCTCTCGTCATTCTCGATTAGTTAAATTTTGTGAGGAGTAAAGCGCAGAACGTTAAAAGTTAATTAAGTAGTTAATTTCTCCGGGTAAAATAGTGGCCCTGTAACTAGAATCTTCATCTAACCGATAGCAGCGCAAGAAACCATAGAGCATGGCTGTTAAAGCAATCACCGATGAAGCTCACTTCCAAACCGAACTAGCCGCAGCAGGAGGAAAATTGGTTGTTGTGGATTTTATCGCTGCTTGGTGTGGACCGTGCCGAAACATATCGCATTTGTTCGATCAGCTTCCGGCGAAATATTCAAAGGCTGTGTTTCTCAAGGTGGACGTCGACAGATGTACCGAAACGGCGCCGTCCCACGGCATGTCGACCATGCTAATGTTTATTTTCTACCGAGCCAGAACAAAGATTGACAGGATGCAGGGTGCAGACATTAATGGACTTGAAGCCAAAATTCAGAAACATTACGTCGCCAGCTTGTATGAATCTGGAGAAGATTACGGTCATGGAATGATGGACTTGAACACCTTCATCCAGAAGAACCAGTGCGAATGTATGGACGAATCGAACGACCACCCGATGGTGAATGCGTTCAGTTCCAGCGGCGGTGATCTGGTGTCCGATTGTGACGAACAGTTGATCATTTCGATTACCTTCAACCAGGTGGTCAAAATCAGTGCCATCAAGTTCAAAGCACCGCCCTCTCACGGACCGAAAATATCAATCAACCAAGCACCATCGATTTCAATATGGCCGAATCGCAAGTTTCGGTGCAGGATCTGGTATTGGGGCAGAAGGATCTTGTGTCGGGATCGCCGATTCCGTTGCACTTCGTTTAGTTTCAAAACGTGCATAATATGTTCATGGAGGATAACCATTCTGGTGACGAGACGACCATTATCGATCATTTGGCCTTCATCGGGTCACCGATTGCAACGACTAAGGTGGATGACTTCCAGCGGGTGGCCGGGAAGAAGGGTGAAAGCTACTAGATTGTTTGAGCCGCTGGGAGAAGGATGGTTAGAAGGCGGTGGATAGGCGCGGTAACGAATATGTTATTTAAAAGGTTAAAGATAGTGATGCGCGTTAACTTGTTCTTTTTATAAATTGTTCAATAAAATAATGAGCAGGAAAAAATGGCATATTATTTTGATATTGCTCCGGCAGAGAAAAACTCAATCTTATTCATACAAAACCAATGAGCAGTTCGCGATGGCTCAGCTGAATCCGTACAGCTCCGGATTCTGGATCAACTAGAAACGAAAGAGGTTCAGGAAATCTTCCTGAAACCGGCGGGCCCGGATACGGCTACTAAATAGTCAGACTGAGACCGTCGTGATGAATTGTTGACGTATTCTACCTCTATTGAAGCTTTTTTGACGTTGACGGTTTGACGAATATTACTCGTAAATATTACAAAGATATTCGTATATAGCGGCGAACAATTCGTTTGCCGAATGAAGCTGTTTCGTAATAAGCCAACGAAAGTCGTTTCGTGGTATACACGAAAAATTCGTAATAAAAAATAAAAATGTTTCAATAGAACTACGAATGATTCATCATATGTACGAAAAAATTCGCATATTTTATGAAAACTGTCTGTACGAAACAAATTCCTGGCGATTTACGAATATCTATCAGTGTGTCAACTGTCACACCAAGGTGCTTCAGGGCACGCACCGATGGGGTGGATTGTCCCCCAACGCTGATCATGTCACGCTGGATTTTGTTACGGTTACTGACCAGCACTATCTCGGTCTTGTGGTGAGCCAGCCGCAACTTTACGTTAGCCAATCAGGTTTTCACGATGCCTATTGTCTCTGCCGTCAACATCTTCACAAAGCCGACTATCTCAACTTCCCTGGGCAGTTCCAATGCTAAAACTCCGTTGTACATTATATTCCAATCAACACTTACAACATGTAGTGGCAGCGGTTTGTTGCATAATCATAAACTTTTGCTGGTGCGCTTTTTTAGTTGCTAAATCAGTTGCATAATAGTTTATGTACACTTCTTTTCAACGAATTTAGTTGTAGAAACTTTTAGTGAACAAGTGGTTCTGCTTGGGTATTCCCGCCGTAACCCTAATCGACCTCTGCTCCATGTTCGTTTCGTAGACCAGTACTCGGTTCTGGAAGTAACTTTTCAATACCTTGCACAGAAAGTCCGGAACCTGCATTCTGAACAGCGCTACGGCGATCGCCACCCAGCTGGCACTGCTGAACGCGTTCTTCACGTCGATCATTACCACGGAGCAGTAGCGATTATCCCTTCTCTTTTGCTTCAACGCTTTCTTCGCGCTCGCGATGACTGTGCAGATGGCGCACCGTTGAAGTCCTTTTTCCGAATCCGAACTGCCTTTGCGATAGTCCTTTCTCACTTTCAGCGTAGTTCGTCAGCCGGTTGAGTGTGACCATTTCCAGAAGTTTACCAAGAGTACCAACAGGCATATAGGCCGATACGATGCTGAATCTCCTGGTGGCTTCCCTGGTTTTGGCAGAAACACCAGCTTCTGGATCTTCAATCAGTCCAGGAAGTAGCCTTCGTCCGTCCAGGTATTTCTGTAGAACTAGCCTGAACATGTCCGAAAACGCCAGGAAGGCGGTCTTCAACAGCATTTCCACCGACTGCATCAGCGTACGGTGTAGGCGGTCGTTGGACCCTCGATCTTAGCCATCACGACAGGGTAAGCGTTGTCCCAGGGATTGGCGTCAAGTTCTCTACACAGCTCCTTGTAGCAGGTGAACTAACTAAACGTTATCTTGCATTCAAAAGCGGCTCCAGCAGCCCGGAATGTCACATCACACTCCTCTCTGACTGCCTTAGATTTCGCTCCATGAACGCGTCTTCTGGTTTTCAGGCAGGGAGCACGGAGGATGCTGAGCCTTTCATTCCACCAATACGCCAGATGTCAGCGGTGCTTCGGATCCATTTTTTTTCTGCATCGATGCGTCACACGCCCTCGCTAATATTTCCGACAGCTCATCAGTATTCGAGATTGGAGCGAGGATGTCAGCACGAAGTACTTCCACAAAAAGGTCCTTATCGAAGTCCTTTATTTTCCACTTCCGCTCGCCAGTCCTCACTCTCCGCGTTACAATACAATTCTGCCGACTAATGGTGTAGTGGATCGCCTGGTGGTCGCTATGTGTATACTGCTCGCTAAATAACCAATTCATGTTATCTATCAGCACAGAATGTTACGTTGATGATACATTCCCGGCCGTATTTACGGAATGTGCTAGCGGAACCTTCGTTGCACAGCCTTACATTGAGCTTCGCAAGGGCTACTAATAGGCTGTAACCTCTTGCGTTGATCAGCCTGCTACCCACCCGACTAACGAATCGGTTAGTGCGTCCAGCATCCGATTGTACTGCTCTGGTGGCCACCGTGGGGGAGCATAACAGTTACAAGTGCAAGTGTTTCGATCTAAAAATCGATGCGGACATGATCGAAGCGGCTAATCTGAATAAACAAATGACAATCGCTTGGTGCAAAACAAGATACCGGACAACAGAAAACACAATCGCATCCTTGGAAAAGGTCCCAAACGGACCGAATCATCGGATGAAGACAAATTAGTGTTTTGAAAACCGAAGACTGCAAAGCCAAAATACATAACCTTAAAGTTACTACAGTTGACCCCCATACAAAAAAGTCCTGATACTTGATAGAAAATAGAAATGAAAGAAAAATACCGATTGCAAGCACGAGCCCAAACGTCTATTATCTATTATTATATCTTCGTACATAAAAATACATACACAATTAAAGAAAAATGTCAGCCCTTTCGAAAAGCCATTTCAAAATTTTTGAATGTTGACCAAAATTTAAAGAACTCGGCATATGTAGGGCATGGTTAAAACCGACTCCTTAATCTTAACACATTTTCCGGCTTAGGGGAACATGGGGAGACTTGACCAGGTTTTCAGCTAAAACTGCATAAATCTCTAAAAAGGTCTTCAATCCATTAAAAGTCATTGAGATATAATGCGCAAAGTTATTGTGCGTCTTCATGATTTTTTGCAGAATTTTTAATTTAATTTTTGAAAAGTTACAAAAGTTTTTCATAGGTCGTTTTTTTTTTGGTCAAGTCTCCCCACTGCGGGGAGACTTGACCAAGGCGTGGGGAGACTTGACCAAGAGATTTTTTAAAAATCATAACAAAAAATAATGACATAAAACATACTGTAATTATTTTTTTCCATATTGTCGAGATGTTTAGGTAGCAGTAAAAAATATAAAAGGGTTGCATTTGATAAATTTAGATTTTTTATAATGCATTTCTTTTTAAGCATTAACTGTACTGCTTGCATTGCATGTTCACACGTCACGAAATCAGTCCTACTATTGCTAACTTTGTTTACAAATACTAAAATATAAAGACTTATGTTTGAGGTGGGATTTTATATGGCGTGATTAACATTAACAGTAGATACCCAAAGCATAATAAATATCAGGAATTTTGTATCTTTCTTCAGATAATAGCCACTTGGTCAAGTCTCCCCATAAAATCTTGGTCAAGTCTCCCCAACATTAGTTATTACGTTCAATGTCATTCTAATTCTAGTAATAACTATTCCAATGTTCCAATTTATGTATAATCATTTCACTGCTTCACAAAGATTAAGATGGTATATTAGTACATTAATAGTAATTAGTAGTCGAGTAGATATGTCCATACAAAGTTTGATAAAAAATTACATCATTTAATGCAAATTTATTAATCACGTAATATTTTCTGTAAGGAAAGAATTTTTCATTCCAAACTTTTAAAGTTACCTTAAGGGATCGAAACAAGTATAAAAATATTTTTGAAAAAATTTTAAGAATCGAATAGAAAACACCATAGCCAAAAATAGAATTTTGCGCTTGGTCAAGTCTCCCCATGTTCCCCTACCGCAAAACCAATAAATTTATAATTTCTACGCAGAATTCTTCTTCGGAAAATTCTTAACAAGGCTTAATTTTGTCAGCGCTGCAAAAAATAATAATAAATAAGAATATTTTGTGCTATAGGATTATTGCTTGGTATGGATATTTCCAAGTAATCCTTACGCACATGGTTACAACCTTCAGTGTCATTTTATTTCATGCGGGAAGTTTTGCAAGTGTTCTACATTTTGCTAATAGAATTCATTCACTTACAAATGGCACACTTCTTAGTAAAACTACCTCGTTCAGACTTTGATTTTTCGGGACACCGATCATCAACGATTTACCGGGGTATACAAAAGATCATTGTCTCACTGTGACAATGACATCTATGACAAACCAAGAGAACACTAGAAATTTGAAGAGCTTTTTACAGAAATAGCAAAAGCTTCGATAGAATCCATTCCAATTTTTGATTTTTAAAGAGACTTTAAGAAATAAACACAATAAAAGTATTTATGTGTATTTCTGCTCTTACTATAGTGTGCTAATAGTGTAATTGAAGTGTTACGAAGATCCCGAGCCTTTTGTAATGAATCGCAAATAAACACAACCATCTTAACAGCATGTCGGTTTTACCCCAACTAAAGGGTGTCGAACATTTTTTAACAGTTATGTGTCCAACAAAAAAAAACACCTTTAACAGGCCAACGAGGGTACCCGGGTACCCACAAATTGAAATGCTCATAACTATGGCTTCCTTTAACCGATTTAGACACTTTTAGATGGTTTGGATTCAGAAACTAGTCTACTTTTTAATTATGTACAGTAGAACCGGAATAATGGATCTGGTTTTTGGTAATCCGGATTTTCCGGAGTAATGTTTCAGTACTAGGACATGATTTGTAAATTTTAGTAATATCCTAGCAATATGAGTATCAAAACTCTTCAAATTGTCTCGGGAGTCTGTTTTTATTGTTACGGGACCTTATGGCAATTTGAAAAATGGAATTGGAATGGAATGGCCACTCACGGCCCCACGGGAACCTGCTCCGGAATGTCCGTTCCGGGGTCAAATCACCAAATGGTTCCAAAACCACGAGATGCAGCCTACTGATGCAATTCCAAGAATTTTGATACCCATATTGCTAGTATTCCATTAAAGTTCGCAAATTGTACCCCAGCACTGGAACCTGCTTCCGGAAACCCGGATTCCCGAGAACCGAATGAAGTAACCCGATTTATTTTTACCAAGTCCAAAAGTGGATGAGTTCCTGAATCCAAAACGGCCAAAAGTATCGAAATCGGTTGGATATTACCTTAGTTATGGGCATTTTAGTTTTGTGGGTACCCGGGTACCCACGTCGGCCTGTTACGTAGTAAAAAAATTCAGGAGCCCCTCCTCACTCCCACCCTTACTATATCAACAATATTATTAACCCAAAAACTTGACTTAGTGAAGTTCTAAGATGTCACAAAATTTCAATTCCCTGCTATGGATAAAACATAGGAATTTAATTAATTGAAACTTAAAAAGGTACCCGGGTACCGCGTCGGACACACAACGGTTAAAAATCAATAAAAAATATTCAATACCTCAAAAACTCGACTTCAATGCACCCAGTTGATCATAGGATAGGCCGATAATAAAAGGTACTGAAAAAAGTTGTGATTTGAAAAGCTTTCGTGCGGTTAAAATCTTAAAATCTACCAACAAAATCTAATATCCGGGCGAGTATGCACGCTGCTGTCGCATGTTTTGTTTATTTTTATGACATTCGACGTACTCCAATTTGTCTTCAAATGCTCCACATAATCATACTAATAATAAAATGGCATTATGAAATGAATAAAAATTTGCTTTCTAGAGAAAGTTGTGGGGTGTCGGTTTTACCCATAATTCCCCTACAGGGCACGACAAAAACGAAAGAGTAAAATGTGTACGATTCAGTCAGAAATTGTCCCCGCCCCATGCTAATCAGACATTGGACACAACAACACTGAAACCATCGAACACATTTCCAATCGATGCCCAGTCCATACCCCGATGCATCGTAGGTAAATAATGCAACACGCTGTTCAGCTGGTCAGACTGTTAATGATTCCGACCGAAACGCATCCAAGTGATTTCCCAGAATTAGGCAATTAAAAGAAGTGCGATTCATCGTCGTTATCGTCGTCGTAGTTGGCGGTGGTGGCGGCAAGGTGACACTATTCGTCCATCCGTTATCTGTCTATCCATCTGTCCGGCAACAATGGCGAATTAAGCTTGGGTCGGGAAAATGCTAATTGAATGCAGCGATCATTTAACTGTCAACTTGTCCAAATAGACTGACACGGGCGCATAAAGAACCCATCTTTTCCTCTCCAGCTCCCTTCCGATGTCGATGTCTCTTTTGTTTGTGGCCTGTCACTGGGCTCTTCCTCCTCCCGGTCGGGATTTCGCTTGTTTCCAACAGAATGCAGACAAATTTTGGGAGTTGTTTTCGTTAGCGACTGGATTAACGAGACTTTTATTGGCTCCAATTGCGAAACTCCCAGCGGACATCAGCGTCAAATGTGACAAAAAAAACCCTTCCCGAGAAAAAAAAAATAAATAAATCCGTTATGAGTACATTAATTCACGCCAATCGAAACCACTCAGATTGTGAAAAACGAGGCGAGCAACACTGTGTAATAAAAATTATACAAATCTAAATCACTTCTGGTCTTGAGACACTTCAACGAACTTCCATTTATCTCGGCATGGTAGCCATCTACCGTGCAGCTGTCTCATTTAATTCCACGGCATAAGCGAAGGCATCGCTCCCCCATTCCGGGGGCTCGCACAAAACGAAACGAAACGTAGTACAGCCCCTGCAAGTGCCATCGTGTGCCTGTCGAGCACATGAAGCCACTAACCATCCAACCAACGGCGGTGGTATCATAAATCGATTCACTGTTTATTCTTCATAATTTGAATATTTCCAATTTTTCTCCACCCTTCACCTAATCCTCGCCAGCTGCCCCCAAGTGACAGAGAAATAAAGAAGCAAACATTGAGAAAGACAACCCACGGAACCAAGTTGAAACGTTGGACTCGTGAGCTCGGCTTAATCCCGAGTCAACGACTACCTTTACCACCCGTCGTTCCCGGTTAAGCGAGTGGCAATTCTCCAAAATCATCATAAACTTTATAACATTCCGTTGGGGTTCCACGCGCGAATGGCTGCTGGTTGTTTTGTTTCCGTAATTTATTTGTGTGCATGGAAAGTTTTGCAATCGGATAAAAAATAAATACCTTGTAATAAGCATTTCGTCTAATTGTTTAATCAAACAATGTTCATTCAGTGCTAGTTTGAAAGATGCTACTTATCTCACTACTAGGAAGATTGTTATTTTTCTGCTGGTACTGTTTCGTTTGCGGCCATCAAGAAGGCGGTGGTTGGAAGTAAAACAGGTAAGAAGCACCAGCAGCAGCAGTTACGTAGCCATCCTGCTCATCTGCCCAACCAACCGACCACAACGGGTCTCCTGGGTTTCGCGAGCAAACTCCCGCGGGAGCGAAGTTTTGAGTTATGGCAGAGTGTTGTACCAAGACTAGATATGTGCGCCGATATGTTTTTCGTCGTCGGCGGCGTGAGCGTAATTTTTGACCGGCCACGGCGGCTTTGACGGTTTTGGCGACGTTACACCATTGGCAGCACATGATGGACTCACACAATTCCTTGTAACCATTAAGTAAAATGGCTTATTATTTTTCTGAAAATAGAATATATTTCACGTAATTCTGGAAACCCAGTTTCTCACTGGCCATTTCTTGTGTTATCTTGTTTTCTCTATGTGCCTGGAAGTGCTGTAGGGTTTGTTGTTGGATGCTTCAAGTTTTATTTGTTTAATTATAAAGAATTATAAAAATTAAAAATTACCAAAATATTAAAAGAGGATGACAACTCTGCGATGGCAAAGTATTTTTCAATGAAAATTTGTTCACTGATCAAGTACATAATATGCAAAACGATGAAAAATGGAGGATATTACACCTTCAATACCTTGATAAGGACAAGCAGACCCATATTGTGCTGTTGGCAGAGATGCCCCCTGCCAAGGGCACCAACCTTAGAAGAGCATAAGAGTCTTCATCTGATTTATAAAATAAATGAAAAATTATAAAATAAATCTGGATATGTGTGCCATTTCCAGGTACAATTACCCTGCCAGTCACATACAGATTTATTCATAATTACAAGTATTATTTTTAAATCTATTCATTTTTCCCATTTTTTCATTTCTTTTGCATTATTTAATTCTGCTCATTGATTTTATATTTTTTAATCATTTTATTAATTTTTTCCAGTCCATATTTTATTCGATTTCTTCGTTTTATTGATTTAATTGATTCCGATCTGTCATTCCACTAATTCATTTTATCAAATTTGTTAGATTGAATCAATTCAGTACTTAATATTATATAATTAAGTACTTAATAATCTAATTTTTATATTGTCTAATATTTCATTTATTGAGCTGAACTAATTTGATCTATCTATTTTATTTATTTTATTTGTGTTAATCATTCATCATATGTTATGGATTTGATAACTTTTTATAATCTTTTTGCATTTATAATTTTTATATTTCATTTGTTCATTTCATTTCATCTCTAGTTGGATGCCTACTTCGCGTGAGTTCTGTGAACTTTTGAATGATCCAACAGTGATATTTATAAGAAATGTCTACTCTCACTGTTATTGGTGTATTAGGTCAGTTTTGATACTTCCAATAAAAAAATCGTTTACTAAGTTTCATAAAAACATTAATGGGACGACCACATTCAAAGACAGCAAAGCATCCTTTAAGTCATAGTCAATACTTTGGAGAATGCTAGATCAACTATCATCGACAAGAGAATGCCGGTGTCGGGAGGAGTTTCACGAAAACCACAAAGTTGACGGTGTTCCACATATGCTCATTTAGTCCAGCTGAATCTCTGGTTGAAATGCTGAAATTTTTGGTACTCCTGGAAGCGCTGGAAACTCCTCTTTTGATCTCTAATTTCTAGACCGGTAGTTTCAGTTTTGTGTCAGGGCTTCCTCAAGCTGTTATACCTCTAAAGATAATATTTTTAACCTTTACAAGGAATCCCACCTACCTATAAATTTTAGGAGCCCGACAAGGGCATCGTGAGAGTCGCACTCTTCCTGTCATGTCGAATTTTTCCACAATAAAAGCGCACTTTTCAGCATTCCCAATGCAAGAGTCATCCTAATAAATCTCTGTGCAATTGCACACCATGCCTTATTGCTACAGTAGCCCATTTGCGCGGAACAAATAGTGGATACGAATTTGAAGGGATATACAATTCAATCCCATCCTGTGCGATTGCCATTCAATATTTTATCTCACTATAGCAAGGGTTCCTTGAAGCACCGAATCTCGTTCTCCAGTAGATGACAATTTTGACTCTGTGACCATGCCATCGATCTCAACTTTGTGGGCGGGCATGTGGACACGGTAGTCCTTCATGAACCATTTTATCGCCAGTCATGTCATTCACTTACATTAACCCTAAAAAAGGCACGGAGTCTCAGAGGCCCGGCTAGTTACAGTTCTCTACTTTCACTGAACTTGTAATTTGAAATACAAATGATCGAGCGTTTTCCGGCTTTCGATTCTCTCGCTTATAAGATGACAAAAGAGGCTTTTGATTTCATTGGGCCTTAGGAGCGATGCTTCTTGAAGTCACAATTTTAGCTTGCCTTTTTAGAGTATAACAGATTTCTCAATTTATCTGGGCGAACTTTCGAGTTGTCTGTCACAGCTGAATATTCCTGCATTGTTTTCTAGGGAATTATTAGAATAGTGAGGAATTCCACGAAGATCCGTCCGAAAATCTTCAAAATCGTGACCTACCGTCTTAGATTCCGATGAAACATTTCCCTTTTCACCGGCGTAGAAGACTAAACATTTACCACAGTCAATTGTTTTGATTATTTGATACAAGGGTAATTTTTGAAAAGGGCGTAAAATTTTCTACATGTAGCATTTTCGGAAAAAAAATTGTTCGATTATCCTATTTTATGCAACAAAACTATCTAAGAACGAGTTACAGGGAATGAATACTTATATATGAAAAAATATGAACTGAAAAAATGTTATTTTTTATATTCTGTCATCAAAAACCAAACCCAAAATTTTGAATGTGATTGAAAGATGATCTCTAGTGGACGAATTTGGAATGTTCAAACGGATTTTTTTTGTAAAATACACGGGTCAGTGGTGAAAATATCGTTTTGATGCGATCAGTAATAAATTGTGTTAAATAGAAGACGAGAACAGAAAATTGATCCTGCACACTTCCACGTCGAAAACGGGTTTCTGTAGGCCCTAGGACAAAAGTTTTATCTAGCACAAGGCCCCTAGCAAATTCAAGTATGAGCTTGCCGATAAATTTGTTCAGAAACTGATGATCTGGCAAAGAATTTTCAGCTGTGGACTTAAAACCAAGCTTTGTAGCCCTTAAAAAGCGATGAACTCGAAGCAGTACAAGCAATATAATGTATACATTCATAAAGTCACTCAAAGGCTCAATGAAGGTCTGGTTAGATTTTGCAAGAGGTCACTGCAGCCGGGAGGTACTACAGGGGTACCAAGTTATCATCGAGGCCGGAAATTCCTTCGCCGTGTAATAAGTATTCGTCATCGAAGACTTCAACTTCGATCGGATCATATCTGCTCTTCTTGTAGACCAAAGGTAATCGGCTACGTATACTCACGATCTCAAAAGAACTGACGCAGAAATATTCAGCCATTACAAATATATCGAAAGTTCACCCAAGTTTAGAATTGTGACATCATATGGAAAGCAAGCAAATAACATTACACATCGTTTTTATAGAACTACCGTATCTACATACCCGCCCACAAAGTGGAAATCGACGGTGTGATTACTAATTCGATGGTTTTAAGTGGATCTGCTGAAGCTCGTGGTTAACTGTTTCAATCGAACACGATATGACAGATTTGCCTGTTCAGCTGTTTGTATCGCGCGTCATGTTTTGCAATAAATACAAATAATTTAATAATAAGACCCGAATGCAAGTTCGCAGAGAATCGTGAGGATGTGTTTATAGTGGAGAGAGTTCTCATTGTTACCGTCATTTGGTAACAATTTAGTACGTGTTGGATTTTAGGGAATATTCTGTATAGCTAAGCTTTCGTCAACGGTCATTTCAAACACGAGTGGGTGGTTAATTAAACTGCATTGGTGGCACTGCTGGGGGTGGCAAATTAAACTGCGTTGGTGGCACTACTGTCGGTGGGGATTGGAAAGCAATCCACTGAACTGATCCAAAACGGAAGAACGGAGAGAATTTGGTTTGGAGAGAATTTGGTTTGGGGAGAAATTGGTTGGAGTCGATTGGAGATGGGAGAAAAATCACGATATATGAGGGAGAAAAGTCACGACCGCTAAACGAAACGCACGAGTTTTTTTTGCATTCGCGAAAATAGTGAGCCGAATGGCTTCCCTAAGGACCAGCCTCGTTAAACCTTAACCCGCACGAGGCCGGCCCCTGAATTATCGCCAGTTGTGTTTGGGTGAACCCAAATTTAAGCCTAAAACCGCAACAATATCAACGGGTGTTAATACCCTCCGGATTGAGCCGTAAATTCCGACGTACCACGTGCCGTCCACAAACCGTACCCGTGATCGAAGGGATTTTCGCCCCGCCGCAAACCTTCCCTCCATCGAGAGCCGAGAAACCGTAATCGTCAGGATCCAGATCCGCCGTCCAGATCAGCTGCCATCATCATCACCACCACCGCCGCCGCAGATCCTCACCACTCCGCCATCCCACCGTGTAGCCACCGTCGTATTGACACAATAAAACGTAGAAGGTATTTATTGCAAGGGTTTATTAAGTGTAGGTTACCACACGTCCGAAATCTCCCCCATAACCACAACGCCCTGGGACTCGGTGAATAAAAGAGGCCTTGATTGCCCGCTCCAAGACTCCCATACCAGGAGTCGGAGTTTTGGCGAATCCCCATCTGGGACAAGCATTTTCCCGAGGCGAGAGCCTTATATCATGATCTATTACCATTCCCCGCGTAAATGCTTAAAGAATTTAAAGCATTTCCTTAAAAGACGCTCTAACTTGAGGAAGCGCTGATACAAATACGAAGCAAACAGCTCCAAGTTCTAGACTGTTGAGATCAAACGAGGAGTTTCTAACGTTTCCAGAAACACAAAAAAATCCAAGCAGCTAATCATTTCAACCAGGGACTCAACTCAGTGCAGAACGGGTTGGGTCGCCTACGTTGGGCAACGCTAACTTTGTGATATTGTGGAACTCCTCCGGCACCGAGTAGAACTTATATTCCCACGATACGGCATGGGATTATCTTCTCGGCGATCTAGCTTGCTCCACGATCTTTGCTGCAGCTTCATAGAGGTGGCCTATTGTACTGCCCATGACCAGATTTTGGTCCCATTTGTGTAGCAAGTCTTTGCAGCGCTGCCTTGCAAATCAAATACGTAAGTTCTTTTTTCTTTTCTCCACTTGACACTCATTTCCAGATCGATTTTCAAACAATAATTTAGTTGATACCTGGAAATGAGAAACGTATCCTGACTTACTTTTTACATACCTCACTTAGTTTACATAGCAGATCATGATTTTAGCGCCCCTCAAGGATGGCGCCCTTGGAGGAGCCAGCTTTGCTAACCATACACTACAGCTCTGCACATATCATCCATTAATGGTGGTTGATAATTTTTCAGTTCGGTTTTCAAGTTGTCGTCATAATAAAATGATTGATAATTATATATTAAAATATCTCACATTTACCTTTCAGTTTATCCTTACTTTAACTCGGATAATCTACAAACTGTTATGTAAGATATTTCTACAGGGTGTTTGGTTAATGGACAAGAACCTTTCGAGAGGTAATTTGGAGAAAAAAATTGTTCTACACATTCCATCAAATCTCAACCGTTACAGAGTTATTGATCTTTTCGAATAAAAAACTTATTTGTCCTTAAATAGCTTCAACTCAAAAAGTATACTTTGTATTTTAAATCTTTTAAATTTCTAATTCCCTATCGAATGGTGTTCGCATATCTTTCAGTTAATTAGTTTTAATTACCTTTTAGTTCTAAAGTAGTTAGTAGATTTGTCCACCTGGTTCGCTCATCGTGCTCTCTGCGCTCCTCGCCTTCTTGTACCAACCGGAACATTAGCGAACACCATCTTTGCAGGATTGTTATCCGGCATTCTTGCAACATGCCCTGCCCACCGTATCCTTCCAGCTTTGTCCACCTTTTGGATACTGGGTTCGCCATAGAGTGCAGCGGGCTCGTGGTTCATCCTTCGCCGCCACACACCGTTCTCCTGCACACCGCCTAAAATCGTCCTTAGCACCCGTCACTCGAAAACTCCTAGCGCTTGCAGGTCCTCCTCGAGCATGGTCCAAGTCTCGTGCCCGTAGAGAAACACCGGTCTTATAAGCGTTTTGTACATGGTGAATTTGGTGCAGGGGTGAATCTTACTTGACCGCAGTTTCTTCTGGAGCCCATAGTAGGCCCGACTTCCGCTGATGATGCGTCTTCGGATTTCACGGCGCACGTTATTGTCATAAGGATCCTAGGTAGACAAAATCCTCGACTACCTCGAAGGTATCCCCGTCGATCGTAACGCTGTTTCCTAGCCGGATCTTGTCGTTTCCGGTTCCGCCTACCAGCATATACTTTGTTTTGGACGCATTTACCACCAGTCCGACCTTCACTGCTTCGCGTTTCAGGCGGGTGTACAGGTCTGCCACCGTTCCAAATGTTCGGGCGATAATGTCCATGTCGTCAGCGAAGCATACAAATTGGCCGGATTTCGTGAATATCGTGCCCCGGCTGTTGAGCCCATCTCGTCGCATCACACCTTCCGGAGCGATGTTGAATAGTAGACACGAGAGTCCATCACCTTGTCTCAATCCCCATCGAGATTCGAATGAACTGGAAAGTTCACCCGAAATCCTTACGCTGTTTTGTACACCGTCGTTGCTTTGATCAATCGAGTCAGCTTCCCGGAAGATACTGTCGTATGCCGTCTTGAAGTCGATGAACAGGTGATGCGTTGGGACCTGGTATTCACGACATTTCTGGAGGATTTGCCGTACGGTGAAGATCTGGTCCGTTTTGGACCGGCCATCGATGAAGCCGGTTTGATAACTTCCAACGAACTCATTTACATTAGGTGATAGACGACGGAAGATGATCTGGGATAGCACTTTGTAGGCGGCATTCAAAATGGTGATCACTCGGAAGTTCTCACACTCCAAATGGTCGCCTTTCTTGTGAATGGGGCGGATCACCCTTTCTCTCCACTCCTCCGGTAGCTGTTCGATTTCCCAGATCCTGACTAGTTTACCATCTTTGCCAGCTGCTTTGTTGTTCTTGAGCTGTTGGATGGCAACTTTCACTTCCCTCAACGTGGGAGTTGGTTCATTCCCGTCCTCAACTGCACTGACGTAGTCAAATCCTCCGTTGCCTTGGTCATCTGTACCTACATTCTCCTCGCCGTTCAGGTGCTCGTCGAAGTGCTGCTTCCACCTTTCGATCACCTCGCGGTTGTCCGTCAGCAGGCTCCCGTCGTTATCCCTACATATTTCGGCTTGCGGCATGAAGCCTTTGCGGGATGCGTTGAGCTTCTGGTAGAACTTCCGTGTATCTTGACAACGGCACAGCAGTTCCATTTCCTCGCACTCCGCTTCTTACAGGCGGCGTGTTTTTCTTCCGGAAGAGGCGTGTCTGCTGCCTCCGCTTCTGTTTGTATCGTTCCACATTCTGTCGGGTTCCATGCTGCAGCATGACCGCTCGCACTGTATTCTTCTCCTCCAAAACCGCTCTGCCCTCCTCGTCGAACTAATCGTTCCGTCGTCTCTGTTCCTCGTGCCAGACAATGTCCTCAGCTACGTTGTTGGTGGCTGTTTTTACTGTTCTCTAGCAGTCCTCTAGAAGGGGCCACGTCGAGCTCTCTCTCGTCCGGCAACGCTGCCTCGAGGTGCTGCGGGTATGCAGTGGCGACATCTGGTTGCTTCAGTCGCTCCAGATCGTACTGAGGCGGCCGTCGGTACCGTACATGATTAATGACTGATAGTTTTGGGCGCAATTTAACCATCACCAGGTAGTGGTCAGAGTCGATGTTAGCGCCACGATAGGTCCTGACGTCGATAATGTCGGAGAAGTGCTGTCCATCGATCAGGACGTGGTCGATTTGCGAATCCGTCTGTAGCGGTGATCTCCAGGTGTAACGATAAGGTAAGCTGTGCTGAAAGAAGGTGCTACGAATGGCGATTTTCTTGGAGGAGGCGAAATCAATGATTCGAAGGCCATACTCATTCGTCAGCTGGAGAGCGCTGAACTTTCCAATCGTCAGTCTGAATTCCTCCTCCTGGCCTACCTGAGCGTTTAAGTCCCCAATGATGATCTCGACGTCGTGGCTTGGGCAGTGGTCGAATTCTCGTTCGAGCTGCTGTGCACGTTTATTATGCTGATGTTGAAGAAAAGGCCCTTGATCCTCAACCTGCACATTCTTTCGTCGATCGGCCACCAACCGATCACGTGCCTTTGCATATCGCCCATCACAATAAAAGCTGTCCCTGATGATTACCTCTAAACGTTCGCACCATGGATTCTGTCCAACACACCTCCTGCAGCGCTACGATTCCGAACCCGCGGTCCTTGAGAACATCGGCGAGTATGCGGATGCTCCCGATAGAGTTGAGAGATCTGCAGTTCCACGTTCCGAGCTTCCAATCGCTAGTCCCTTTTCGACGCAGTGGTCATCGCCATTGGTATCGGTTCGCATTCTTATCTTGTTGACTTTTCGCTGCAATTGTTATTTTCTTGGGCTGGCTCGCAGGGCCTCACACCAACCCCCTAACTTTCCGGTGAACCATAGTGCACAGTTGAACTTAGAGTCCTTCACTGGCAATCGGACGATGATCAGCCGCCCCTTACATGGGGAGCAGACGCTGTATTGAGCCGCTCCTCCTGGAGATCAGACGCTCAGGCGCTCAGACTTGCAGCAGCAACCCCCCCCCCCCCCCCTTCTCTGTCAGCCTACGACCAAAGTTCTCACCGGGATTGGTTACCCGATCTTCCCTAAGGTTGCTCGTAGATCCCGGCCAGTACCACGGGGAGGTAGGGATAGGAGTTGCTGGGAAGAGGCTCTGTCTTACGCATTACCCAGCCTTTACCGACCTGAAACTTTATGTTTATTATTTACTATTTTAATCTTAAACTAATTTACTTTTAAAAGAATACTAAATTCACTTAACTCAAAGGTATTCATACATTTTTCTATGTCAAATTTTCCCAACTGTCGAATGAAATTCTACAATAAGTACCATACTTTTTCAATTAGAGCTAGTATTAGTGAAAATGAGATAAAAATATCCAAGTTCAATAACCCAAACACATGACAACAAGAAAAGATAAGTGCATCATGTCAAAGAACGAATTATGCAGCTCTTTAAGACAAACAATCTGAATTATTAATATGATAATGTTAGATTTTCGAGAAATGAATGAAAAATCGATCAAAATTATTATATTTTGAATAAATTACCTTGAAAAGGTTAATTAAACTCATTAGCTGCAATATTTATGGCATCACTCAATGGGAAATTTTCTCATCTTTCCAATGGACCTAAATGATTTGAAATACAAAGTATACTTTTTGAGTTAGAGGTATTTTAAGACAAATGAGTTTTTAACACAAAAAGTTCTATAACTTTGTGACGGTTGAGATGTTATGGTATGTGTAGAACGATATTTTTCTTCAAATCTGACAGTCAATCACCCCTCGAGAGGTTCTTAACCAAGAACTAAACACCCTGCACATTTTTTGAGAATCTTTTAAGGGGTTACAACCTTTTTATTTTTCGAAAAATCGAAATTTTTTATTACCTTATCTGAAAATACACCTTGAGAATATTTTCCAAAATTTTTGTAGAGAGCCGAGAAATAGATCGAAAGTTACAGCGCTTTCAAGCGCGCTTCGTCTGCCAAGAGCAATGGTAGCTTGAAATTGAAATTTTAAAACTCGATTTTCTCGAAATGTCTTTTTTCCAAAAAATGGTCTTTCCGCGATCACGATTACCAAAAAACCACTCAACCGATTTTCTTCAATTTTTTTTTTTTTTCAATTAATCCTAATTCATTTTTTTTTCGTACCTTAAAGATTCCATTTTGATGCATAAATTTTTGTTTAATAGATGAGGATTTTTTAATGCAATTTTTAGAGCTTTAAACAGCGATTTTTTAGGAAAAACGTTCCCGAATGCAGGAAAAAATTATTATTTGTTCATCTAATCGTTAATGTACGAGAAATACTCATATACTAACAGTATTTTTTGAGTTTTGGGTTTTAGTTGATCTATTGGTCTTCAATCGTGATCACCTCTTATATAAAAAGGGTTTCGGGGAAAAAGCCATAATTCCGCCAATTATCAATATATTTTATCAACTTATGCTTGTTTATTTCACTGAAACATGTACTACAAAAGTACTATAAGTTTGATGTAATTAAATCATTCCTTTGTAGATTTAAGTAAATTCACACTTTCTTTACATTTTTCGCACTAAAAGGTATGTAACCCCTTAACCTTCCGGAAGTCGCGCTAGTGCACTGAGTATACGCTGCTCTGAAAATCCAGCGAAATCGTCTTGTTCAATGAGCCATTTGCACGACTTCCGGAGGGTTAACAGTAACCGAATTATATGATTTATGATAACGATAACTGAAATGGAAAGTGTATAATTTTAACTATTCACTGTAAAATTCATTTGTATTCGGGAAGTTACTAGAAATGGTTGCGTACGTGTGTATGTGCGTTTGTCCATGTGTAAGTATTCGCTTTTCTGTGTTTGTGCGTTTGTATGATAGCCCATGTGAGTGCATTTGAATGATCGTGTGAGTGTCTTCGTTTGTATAAGCGAGTGGATGTAAATGTTTGCATGTTTATGGATGTGTCTGAGTTTGCATGATCGCGTACGTCAGCTTGTTTGAATTATTCCGCGAGTTTGAACATTTAGGTATTCGCGAAAGCTTCTGTATATTGTTTGGCGTCACACATAAACTCGTCTGCATGAAACTATAAAAAAAAACTATTTCTTCAAATACAACTTTCGCAAACTTGTAACCGTTTGTTACAAAGTCCTCTGTTTATTTTAAGTATGTGCCTAAATGTTTAATGTACTGTCACGTTTCTAAATAATATAAGGGTTAATTGTTAGTAGGGTTAGTAGTAATAAAATGTAAATACTAAAAGTTATTTGTTATTTGTTAAAATTAGGATTAGTAGGATAAACACATAAATTGTCAACACACTAAAAACAACACTGTGGGTACAAGTGGGTGGTAAAACCAACGAACACCAAACCGTATAACAGATAATGAAAGGGGGAGGAAATCTGTTATACGGCAGGCGAAAAATGGTAGCGCGACACTCCCAAAGTTCGCCCCAGAAAGCCGTGGAAAACCGCCAAAATGCTTCGCCATCTAAGACTTTTGGATTACTTGATGAGCCCACCAAAGTTCAGACATAATCTGGCGTTCGTGTGCTTAACATCCTTGAAGTGGAGTGAATTTTAAATAAAGTTAAAATTATCGGTGAGAGGTGACACATTTGTTCAGGACCTTTTTCTGATTTCATATAAAATTTCTCGTGCCCTGGGTGACGCAATCATAACCACCCGGCAGCACACGATTCGGCCTAGCGAGCCCTGGATGCTTGCTACGTCTAACCCGTCAAAGACCAGCGATCGTCCTCTGGCCTTGGGCCATAACCGCTAAGGAGGACTTACCCCTCTCGGCACGGTCACTCCGGTATCGTCCTGGGCCTGTCGATACACGTCAATGAGGGAAGACGCCAGCAGCCGCCATTAGACTCCACCAACGCCGTCAAGAACCCGCCAACCCACCAGCGAGAACAGCAGCCACCATTGTCACCAGTTCCCAAACCCCATCGTCGTCCGCAGCAGCCACGCGAGCGCTCGCAGGACGGCCCCGAACCACCAGCAGCCTGCAGCAACAGCAGCGGTACGTACCGGTAAAAACCCACAACCCACACACACATACACAAGCCATAGTTCATTAAAAAGCGAATTAGTTAAAGTTAAATTCATTTTAATAAAAAAAGGTTTTTGAAGTTTACATTTCGGATTCAATTGCCAATTTCACAACCCACAGTTTAGTTAAGTGATAGTACCCTGCACTGTTGTTCGCGAAACCCCTCCGATTACCCAGTAGTAAGCCGACCCTGAGACCCAGTTCGAGGGGGCTCTTGCTACTGAGCTTTACCGGGATACACAGTAGAAGAGTTACACTTGGCACCCAGCCACAACACACGAAAGGTAGTCGGAGGAATCGAGTAGAATTTAAAAAAAATCAGACGATTTTTTCGCAGGCGGTAGGTGAGTACACAATCAGCACAGTCTGATTGTGTAGAACCCTAAATCAACCCACTATTAGTGTTAAACACTATTACCTTTAAAAGCTGGTAGACTACGGTTAAAGCGAATTTTGTTATCGTGCAGAAAAAGTGAACGCACTTGAAAGCAGTTAAAATTTCTAATAAGTAAATTGAAACGGTAGTTTTTCGGATATTGCAACTAAAACGGAATTTCTGAAATTTGCCTTAGAAAAATACTCACCAAAAATAAACAGAAAAGGTCCTGAATGAATTAAAATTTGCTGACACAAACACGAACAAAATTTTATATATTTATTATTTGTTGAATTTCTATATGCTAATTTGTTAGTGAAGTGCTATAGTTATTTAAGCAATTCTCTACTACTAAGTCGATATATTAGTGTTCTAATTAACTTAATAAAAATCGTTACTTTTTAAAAATGAGCTCAGATTTCTTAATGCAATATCGGTCGATGAACGTCGAGCATTTGCTCTTAGATGAAGTTGAGCATGAACTGATGATCCGGCAGGTCGCGTATAAAAGCAGTGAATCTGGTGACGCGAAGAAGCGGAAACTGAGAAATAAGCTTAGGGAGCAACGTGAAACCAATGTTTTCACGGTTGTATACTTCGAGTCCCCTGACAAATGTGAGGAAGAACTGAACCAGGTAGATGAAAAGTTAGCTAAAATTCGCGATCAGTTGGAAAATCGGAAGCCAAGAAAAGCAGAACTACCTGTACTGAAAACAAGGTTGATACATTTGTGTTTCAGATTAGAACGTTTGAAAAAGAATTTTGCAACAGATGGGTTGGAGTCAATCGCACTAAAGCTGTTGAACGATCATTTCACATTCTGGTCTACAGATCCGGATGCCAGAAAAAGCACGGAAGAACGAATTAGGATAGACTTAAGTAACTTGAGCATCCGTGAGGAAGACCAGAATAGGACAGAAGAATCAGAGCAGCAGGGGATAGATTCTAGTAGCGGGGACAGTCAGTTGGAATCTGATGCAGAAAAGAGGAAAGTTAAAAAGAGCAAAATGATGAGTACTCCGAAGAGGAAGGTCATGGAATTAGAAAAGGGAAAGGATAGTGAGGAAATGTTTAAGAAATTGTTAGAGCATGTGAATTGCTATCTTGAATCGAAACTAAGCAGCCTCGACAGCAGGAAGATAGATAAAGCCAGTTCGTCTTCCGAGGAAGTGAGCGAGAAGGAAATAAATCGGAAAATTAGGAATGCAAATGGTAGAAGGCATATGAAAAATGACAAGAAGAAAAAGAATCGGAAGAAGGAAATACAGGAAGAAATTGACAGTAATAGTAGTTGTAGTATTAGCTCTGATAACGATAGTGATAGGCCGTATGCTCCAAGGCGGAGACCACGCTCAGTAGCAGACTGGAGGATGAAGTATGATGGAAAGGATGAAGGAAAAAAGCTCAATAAGTTCATAGCGGAAGTCGAGTTCATGGCAGAAGCTGAGAATATGAGTAAGCATGCGCTATTCAACGAAGCCATCCATCTCTTCATTGGGGACGCTAGAACGTGGTATATGGAAGGGAAGAGTAACCAGGACTTCCATAACTGGAGAGAGTTGGTTACAGAGCTGAAGCTGGAATTCCAACCACCGGATATGGATTTCCACCACGAGCAGCAGGCCGCTCAACGAAGACAGAGGAGATCGGAGAAGTTTCAGGACTACTACAATGCGGTGATGGAAATTTTTCGTTTCATGGCAGTCCAACCGAGCGAGCAGAGGAAATTTGATATTATTTTCAGAAACCTTCGCTCGGACTACAAAAATGTGCTTGTAGTGAAGGGGATTCGTAACCTGAAAGCATTGAAGCAGTGGGGGAGAAAGTTGGATTCCGCGAACATGTGGATGTATAGAAGCAAGGATGCAGACACTTCTAAAACAGCACATGTGCACGAGGTGGAAGGCACGCCCCACCAGAGAGATGAAAAATCTGGAGGAAAGTCCTGGAAAGGCAATCGTTTTGCGGGGAAGCCGGATTGGAAGTCTCAACATAATAATTCCAAGCCATTCGTCCCGCGAAAGCCGTATGCTGGGAAAGATAATATCCAGCAAGGGTCAAGCCAAGGTGATATCGAGAAGCGAATCGCCAGCTACAGAGTTCCGGACAAATTAGTGTGCTTCAACTGTAGAGGGAAGTTCCACCATTACGAGGCTTGTTTAATGGACAAGGAGGTGTTTTGTACAGTATGTGGTTTCCACGACTTCACGAGAGAAAAATGCCCGTATTGCGCAAAAAACGGGCGCAGCTCGGCGTAGAAGGTCGCCGACTACAGCCTAAAAAGCCTTCAACTGTTTTTGTTCCGTACTGTTCCGAGGTTAGCGAATTGAAACTAAAACTAGAAGGCGATGATAGACCGTTTGTTGAAATTGGGGTGATGGGAGTGGAAATAATAGGACTGCTGGACAGTGGAGCACAGGTTTCTATTTTAGGAACAGGTAGCGAGAAGTTAATCAGGCGATTAAAATTGAAACTATTCAGCACGGAAATGAAGCTTTCGTCTGCTGGAGGAGATAGGTTGGAAGTGATAGGATATGTGAATCTGCCAATCACATTCAACGGGCAGACAAAAATACTCACTACCCTGATTGCACCATCAATGAAGCGTCGTTTGATATTGGGGATTAATTTCTGGCGATTATTTCAAATAGAACCCACGATTAAAGGACCGCCAGGACGAGTAGTAGACGCTTTAGAGGTCAAGATCGCCGAGCAGGAAGGAAGCGATCGTCTAACAGCGGAACAACGGAAGCAGATAGAGGAGGTGAAAAAGATATTCAAGGTATTTGTGGAAGGAGGACAGCTAGAAACCACACCGCTGATCTCGCATACGATCGATTTCACGGAAAATTATAAACAGGCAGACCCGGTGAGACTGAATCCATACCCTTGGTCGCCGGAGGTACAGAAAAACGTCAACGAGGAGCTCGATAAGTGGATCGAATCTGGAGTTGTGGAACGATCAAACAGCGATTGGGCATTGCTTATCGTACCAGTGATGAAGAAGACCACTGGAGACGACGGAATGGAAAACATCAAGGTCCGAATGTGCCTGGATGCGAGGAAGCTGAACGAGAGGACGAGGAAGGATGCCTACCCACTACCCCACCAAGATAGGATTCTAGGAAGGTTGGGACCAGCTAAGTTTTTATCGACGATTGATCTGTCGAAGGCTTTCTGGCAGATACCACTAGATCCTGCGTCCAGGAAGTATACAGCGTTCAGAGTTTTCGGTCGAGGTTTGTTCCAGTTCACCCGTTTGCCATTCGGTCTGGTCAATAGCCCAGCAACGTTATCGAGGCTGATGGACCAAGTTCTGGGTTACGGTGAACTGGAACCAAACGTGTTTGTGTATCTCGATGATATCGTGATTGCGAGCGACACGTTTGAAGACCATATTCGAAGCCTACAGGAAGTGGCGAGACGTTTGAATGCCGCCAACCTGTCAATAAACGTCGAGAAGTCTAAATTTTGCGTTTCAGAGCTTCCATATCTTGGTTTCATTCTCTCCGAGGAAGGAGTACGACCAAACCCAGATAAAGTGGAGGCCATCGTGAACTTCGAACGACCATCATCGGTGCGTTCACTGAGGCGGTTCTTGGGCATGGTCAATTATTACCGTCGCTTCATAGAAGGGTTCAGCGAATTGACCACTCCATTGACGGACCTGCTCAAGGGGAAACCGAAAGTAGTAGCATGGAGCGACGCAGCGGAAAGCGCGTTTAATGCGCTGAAGGAGAAGCTAATCACTGCACCGATTCTAGCCAGCCCTAATTTCAATCGTCCTTTCAAAATCCAAACGGATGCAAGCGACATCGCCATCGCCGGGATTTTGACACAGGAGGACGATGGGAAAGAGTATGTTGTAGCTTATTTCTCGAGGAAGCTTACGACACCACAACGTTCGTGGAAGGCAGCAGAAAAGGAGGGATTAGCTGCGTTGGAATCCATCGAGAAGTTTCGTCCGTACGTCGAGGGCACGAGGTTCACATTAATAACGGACTCGTCGGCACTGTCGTTCATAATGAACACAAAATGGAAACCTTCATCGAAGCTCAGTCGATGGAGCATTCTTCTACAGCAGTATGACATGCAGGTCAAACATCGGAAGGGATCTGAAAATGTTGTCGCAGATGCCCTATCCAGAGCTATGGAAGTGCTAGAAGTTACAGAAGAGAATGACTGGTACTCCAAGCTGTTCCGGAAGGTAGTAGCAAACCCGGACAACTTCGCAGATTTTAAGATTGAGGAAAACAAACTCTACAAGTTCGTATCAGTAGCTTCTGATGTCTTAGACTACAGATACGAATGGAAGCTATGCCTACCAGAGAGCTTACGAAAGTCTATTCTGAAGGAGGAACATGACGACTGTTTGCACCCGGGTTACGACAAAACCCTCCAACGGCTGAAGACCCGGTACTACTGGCCAAAGATGGCAGTAGAAACGAAACGTCACATTCAAGCCTGTGATATGTGCAAGCAGTGTAAACCTTCGGTGGCACCATTAGCTGCGCCGATGGGGAAGCAGAAATTAACTGATCGTCCGTTTCAGATCTTGGCGTTGGACTTCATCCAAAATCTGCCTAGAAGTCGGAATGGTAATTGTCATTTACTAGTGCTAATGGATATTTTTTCCAAATGGACAATGCTCATTCCGACGAAGAAGATTGAGGCCAAGTCCGTCTGCAGGATTGTGGAAGATCAGTGGATGAGACGCTTTGGGACACCGGAGGTGGTGATAAGCGATAATGCAACCACATTCTTGGGTAAGGAGTTCCAAGGTCTTTTGAAGCAACGCGGAGTTCAGCACTGGCCTAATGCAAGGCATCACAGCCAGGCTAATCCAGTCGAGCGGACAAACCGGACGATTAATGCCTGCCTGAGGACATATATGCAAACGGATCAACGAATTTGGGATACTCGAGTCGCCGAAGTGGAAGAAATGATCAACACAACGGTGCACTCGTCAACCGGGTATACGCCATATCGGATTCTGTACGGGCATGAGAAAGTCGTGAAGGGAGAGGAGCATCGTCTGGAACGTGACCAGGGGGAACTTTCGGTTGAAATCAGAGACAAGCACAGAAGAGAAGTTGGAGGAAATATGCTCGATAGGGTGAAGAAAAACCTAGAGAAGAGCAATGAAAAGCATCGAAGAGTGTACAATCTGAGGCACAAATTGTTTTCACCAACTTACCAGATTGGACAGAAAGTCTTCAAGAGAAACTTTCGGCCATCCTCTGCAGTGGACCACTATAATGCTAAGTATGGTCCGCTTTTCACTCCATGCAAGATCGTCGCCAAGCGTGGCAGTAGCTCCTATGAATTGGCGGATGAGCAAGGGAAAAACCTCGGAGTATTTTCGGCCAAGGATATCCGACCTGGCAACTAGATGCTTCCGAACATCACAGATTCCTACAAAAATAATAATAATAATAAGTTAGCTCTTGATAAAAGCAGTTTTCAGTAACCAGTTGTTGCTAACCATAGGGGTGCAACGTTTTATAGCATATGGGTCATCGGTCATCAACGAACAAAGATGGCATATGCACTATAGGGCGTTCATGGGTTCATCGTCTCCCTCAGTGTGAGATCATTCTCGTGAGTGGTGAATTTCGATGTCGAGTAAACGAACAGCCGAATAACATCTTCCTCATATTCAGCTTCATCGTTATTGCTGGAAAGAGAGAAAAAAGTTATAGAGAGTTAGAAAAAAAAGAGTTCAAAATTATAGAACATAAATGAGTGACGTCACAGAACATAGATAACCAGATTAAACATTATTGATATTACTTTTGTCAGTGCACGGGCAGAAGGAGTACAAAAGAGAAGAAAGATAGAAAGGAGAACTAGGTCGAGAAATTAGAAACTTTTCCCTACATGGGAATCTTGATCGTGACTTACCAGCACAAAACAGCATTAATTATATCCTCCTGAAACCCACTTGTTTCTGGAGTCGTTCCTGATACGACCCAGATGGCCAACTGGGGGAACGAATCCTGAAATAAAAAGTTTCAATCAGCCTAACAAAATAGAATACATAAAAAAATTACTTATCTTTAATAATTTCCATCATGATTCACTGCTTTTAATAGTCCGACAGTTTTAGATGATCCGCCATTGTGATATCATTTGCCATATCACACTATCAGTCCACACGCGATCAAGAGTGTAGGTAGACTGAATTGATTTCTTTTTCATCGACAGTAGTACCCGATAAGAGAATTGATAAAATAGCAAATCGAAGTAGTAGAAACTCACCATTGGTGTTCAAGGTGATGTATAAGCACAGGATGAAAATCACATGTGACCGATTATGGCAAATTTTATTTGAAATTTAGCTTTTAGTTGCGCACGATTTTAATGTGTTATATTTCGCTAAAACTTATAAGAATTTTTAACTGCTACGCGTAAATTTATTTGTATTCAACGTTGATGATGAGTATTGTATATGTCTTACAGTTTTTAAAATGTTATAGAGTTTTCATGTAAATTAAAATAAATGCTTCACATTTATTTTATCGTGGTGGGGGGATAGTGTAACCGTTTGTTACAAAGTCCTCTGTTTATTTTAAGTATGTGCCTAAATGTTTAATGTACTGTCACGTTTCTAAATAATATAAGGGTTAATTGTTAGTAGGGTTAGTAGTAATAAAATGTAAATACTAAAAGTTATTTGTTATTTGTTAAAATTAGGATTAGTAGGATAAACACATAAATTGTCAACACACTAAAAACAACACTGTGGGTACAAGTGGGTGGTAAAACCAACGAACACCAAACCGTATAACAGATAATGAAAGGGGGAGGAAATCTGTTATACGGCAGGCGAAAAATGGTAGCGCGACACTCCCAAAGTTCGCCCCAGAAAGCCGTGGAAAACCGCCAAAATGCTTCGCCATCTAAGACTTTTGGACTACTTGATGAGCCCACCAAAGTTCAGACATAATCTGGCGTTCGTGTGCTTAACATCCTTGAAGTGGAGTGAATTTTAAATAAAGTTAAAATTATCGGTGAGAGGTGACACATTTGTTCAGGACCTTTTTCTGATTTCATATAAAATTTCTCGTGCCCTGGGTGACGCAATCATAACCACCCGGCAGCACACGATTCGGCCTAGCGAGCCCTGGATGCTTGCTACGTCTAACCCGTCAAAGACCAGCGATCGTCCTCTGGCCTTGGGCCATAACCGCTAAGGAGGACTTACCCCTCTCGGCACGGTCACTCCGGTATCGTCCTGGGCCTGTCGATACACGTCAATGAGGGAAGACGCCAGCAGCCGCCATTAGACTCCACCAACGCCGTCAAGAACCCGCCAACCCACCAGCGAGAACAGCAGCCACCATTGTCACCAGTTCCCAAACCCCATCGTCGTCCGCAGCAGCCACGCGAGCGCTCGCAGGACGGCCCCGAACCACCAGCAGCCTGCAGCAACAGCAGCGGTACGTACCGGTAAAAACCCACAACCCACACACACATACACAAGCCATAGTTCATTAAAAAGCGAATTAGTTAAAGTTAAATTCATTTTAATAAAAAAAGGTTTTTGAAGTTTACATTTCGGATTCAATTGCCAATTTCACAACCCACAGTTTAGTTAAGTGATAGTACCCTGCACTGTTGTTCGCGAAACCCCTCCGATTACCCAGTAGTAAGCCGACCCTGAGACCCAGTTCGAGGGGGCTCTTGCTACTGAGCTTTACCGGGATACACAGTAGAAGAGTTACAAACTATTTGATTATTTGATAAGAAATATTGTTTACGATAAAAGTAAAACTGCGCACTTTGAATTTCTGCGTTCGCGAATTATTGCCACAACAACAAAAATTCGACGGCATAAAATTGTCATCACCACCGACATATCGAACGGCGTAGGTACTGACGGCGCACAAATCTAACCAACATCAGATTCTTTTCTTTTTCGTGTGTGCTACATTCTTTTCAGTTTGCAAACCATTCGGATGTGTCAGCGGAATATTTTAATTTTTGTTTACTTAGGCATTTATTCTTCCTTTGGTCACACCTTTTAGCGGAAGAGATCCGTTTCTTGGAGGAGTTTTGTTCTCGAAAAATTGAGGGACTCTGAACGAGTGTTGTGAACCAAAGGGCAATCATGTTGAAAAATGGCCTCCGTTATGCAAAGAGGTTCTTCTTGTGCAATAACAAAACAGTGACATCTGCTATCGATTTGAACATATAAGGTGGCACAGAAATCGATTTGCCCATGTTGGTCAAAAATAGCCAATAAAGCATACAATGAGGCATACAATGAGACATACAAATAATTTCCGTCTCTTTTATTTTGCTTAGATTTTTATGCATTTTCTGGCATATACATACTTCTAGGCAGCATTCAATCAGTGAATAGACCGAATGTCCAATGCATAAAATTAACGGCAGATGAAATGAGAGGCAGAGACGAATGTTATAGATGACTCTCCGCGTAGAGGGCGTGATCATATAAAACCTTCAAGAAGGTATGGAATCTTTAGGAGTTAATTTCGTCTTTGATTCTACGCTCATTAACTAAATAAAAGCATTAAAATTATAGTTTTCAGTCACAAGCATTTTAACCCTTTCATGCGTAACCTTTTTCTATCGCATACCTATAGGATCCGAAACATTTTTTCCTTCAGACTGTTGTGCTAAAGAAAAAGAAATAATTACAATAGCCCAATAAAATGGAAAAAAAGGTTTAACAGTTGCTCCAACGGAATGTAATCAGGCGAATTACAATTCTACATATAAGAGTTATAAGTGATAGCGCTCAAATGAAAGGCAATAGCTTCAGTTACTAGCTTTAGTTGGATACTTTTGTAGTGGCCCTCGTTTCATGAAATGAACAGAACAATTACTTGCAAATTTCATCCAAACCATTGAACTAAACAGGCCACAAGACACAAAACTGCCACAAATCGTACTACATCGTCTATGATGCGAACAGTACTTCCCAGAATTCATCGCGGCGGGACTCCACTGCGCGAGCATGGCATGAAATTTCATCGATCATTGATTATTTTTAGCTTCTGAATATCACCCAACATCTCTACCCACTAGGCACGTTTGCTGTTTAGCTATGAACCAGCCTGCCAGCGGGAGGATCACTTCATAATAGGTGGTCGCGCCGTTGGCAGTGGATTCCCGAAAGATGAGTGATAGAAGAAATCCAGAAGTAACAAAACAGGCGAAATGACACACGATAGTTCGGGCGTATCTGGCTGATTAGATTATTAATCTCCGTCAAAAAAATATGAATGTAGGTACCTATCGGTCGGAGGGACAAGGAATAGCTCACTTCTGGTATTTCGACTGATTCCAAGCAGGCGCTGATTTCCTGGGAGGCTCCGCTCACACGCTGATTTTTGTTAGTGAAAACAAACAGTCATTAGTCAAATCTGTTGAACTCCGACGAAGGATCAACTAGGGCCAGACATTGTTGCATTGCGCTCTGCTGAGTTTACCCCCCGGTCTCTCTTCCCACTCACCAACTGCCCCTCCAGATCGCGGAAAGATCGTTTGTTTTACGAGCGACTTTTCGGGGAATTAACGGTTGGGCTACCGTTTTCGGTCGTTCGCCGGGCTTCTGGTTGTACGATCGGAACGGAATGCCATTCGAGCGCCACTTGGTGGCACGGAAACCTTCAATTAGCAGCAACGAAGTTTGCACGTTTTTACGGCCCAGCTGGGTGGTTGGCACTGTTGAATTGGTGGGATCCGGTTGCACGATCGGTTCAGAAGATTGGACGCCATTAAAACGTTCAGCTTGTTGTTGAACATGGACACTTCATTGCACTAATGAGGTGAATGATAACGGTGAGCATGTCTGTTTATGCCTATCTGAAGCGATGTGTAGCAACTGTCGTATAATTCTCTTGTAGCAACTGTCGTATAAATCTTGTTACTTTGTTGCTATTTCTCTCCCTCTCTCTCTTTACCTTTTTATAAAGAAAAGGTATCAGAATCGCTCAAACTGTTATCTGAAGTTAGTAATGCTGCCACCTGACGAACATAATTGAATTTACTTTCATCAGACCAAAGACCATTCTGCTAGGCCGAATTTAACCAATGTTAGTATCGTATTAGGTTTTACACCAACAGCCATAACACCGCAAAACGAGCCGGATAAACTTCGTTTGGCAATTCTCGGTGGTTTGTTTACATGGGAATTGAATACTTTACGCTGACGTCACAAATGAACTGAGTGTTCATTTTTGACAGTTCGCTTGTACTGTTTACATGGACTTAGAAAAATTCTTTGCGATTTTCTTCGAGCGAATCTAATCGTCCACAAATTTTTCTAAGTCCATGTGAACAATACAAGCGAACTGTCAAGAAAAGTGAGGTTAACTGTGCCAGTAAAGAACCTAATTATGTGAGTTCGAATGTAACAGATGAGCAACCGTTGCACTTGCACTTACACAACTGACAAAGTAAACAAACCACCGAGAATTGTCAAACATGAACTTCATTCATCATGAGTTCATTCGTGTCGTCATCTTGTAGAACTTAATAGTCAAACTCAAGTGGGTTTTCCGGTTTTTTGATGGTTGCCAGGTATTCTATTTTGCTTCACAGAGACATCGTTTAATAGTTTGAGAACTCAAATTGAGCAGTAAGCATTGTGTAGCATATTGGGTCAGATCAGTTGCGTTTTTTCAGGAATTATCTTTAGCGACTCGAAGCATTGATTGATACTCGTTTTCCGTCAGTATTCGTTACTGATCGCTTCCTAGTTTCCTTTCCGTCGAGTTGAACTGCAAAAACCTATTATAAATCCTCTCTACCGTTGTACGACAGACACCGAATTTCCCAGCGAATACGCGATTTATTTTTTCAGAACATTTAACTTGAACGATGTCATAACACACATAACTACTACATGATTTTATCGTTTGTTCCGAATATTAACAAAAAAATAGAGAAAAGGCGAACTGAAATAAAACAATAAATGCCTTGTTGCATTTTTTTGTTTGGTATTTTTTGACAGTTGTGTAGTTTATCAAATACGCGCTAAAATTAATTAATCATATGTTTGTTGATGATACCCCATGTCATTGGTAATATTATTGTCAGTCAAGTTTCAGAAAAAATAGTATCAAAACTTTGAATAGTTTAATTATGTACAAAAAGTGTAATTGCATGGTTTGGTGCATTTTAATGACCGATACGGTAAAGTCGTTGGTCCCGGTCCATGTGCTGATGGGCAGATATATAGAGTCCAGATGGTTCAGTCACCTCTCTGGCGTCGGTAATACGCACTCAGTGCGGACAGAGACTGACAAAAAATCATTCAGATATAGAACATAGTAGCGTTTTGATAGCGACATAACCTGATGCTCGTATTCCGATACTCAATATGACTGTTCCTCAGGCACTCAGGTAACTGGTACGGTCCAATTTGATGTTTTATTTGAAAATTCTTGAGAGTTTTTTGAAAAAGACATATCTACAATGAGTGACTCTCATTGTTTTTTCTCTTCTGTTAATAATTCGGTCGCTTTAACACTTATCCCTCAACTCTTTGCACAATATGCTAGTCCAAACCACCGTCTTTAAATCTGTACTGTAAAATAAGTGAAACGTGTTATAGTGACGCAATAAAAATCGAAATAGAAAGTAAACAAAGAAAATCACTCATTGTAGATATGTCGTTTTGACTAAAAACACTGTGAAATCCGTTGTAATTATTTTTTAAATATCGTAGTTATCGCTGAAAGCCCCTGGTTACACTTTAGTACAGTGATAAGCTTGATAAGGAAATGTTGTTGTTGTAGTTTATGACTAAGGCTTTAATCGTTAAGGTCATACGCCGATCAAAATTTGTATGTTATATATCATTTAACATCTATTATATAAAGTTGCGTTGGTATTATACGTTTGTTTGAGTTGGATATTGCTTGGTCGTGCTGATCAATGGAGTTATAGTGGGTATGGGAATAAGTTTCCGTCCTTCTTTGCACGAAAATAATATTTATCTAAAACATGTATTACAAAATAATATTATGTGAACTATGCATCATTCGAAGCGACAACTTTTCTCCATCTTTCAGGTAGCATACGGATTCCTCGAAGAAAGAAGTCAGGGTTTTTCGACTCGATCCATTCATTAAATCTTTTTTGGATACTTTCGTAAGATGTGAACTTTTCTCCAATCAGGGCTGATTGCATAAATCGAAAAAGATGGTATCAGATGACGTTATGTCTTGGGAATACGGCAGGTGAGGCAAGATTTCCCAATTCAGTCCTTCCGAATATTTTTTGACAGATTTAGCAACGTGTGGCATTGCGTTATCATGCAGCAAAATCAGTTTATCATGTCGACCAGCCCAATCTGTAATCTGTAACGATCGCCAGTGATTGTTTCGGATGGTTTAAGGAGTTCGTAAAAAAATATACCATTCCGATCCCACCAGATACACAACATAACCTTGGAAGCATGAATATTCTTTTTCGGCGTGGATGGACCTGGTTCACCTGGCATCCTCCAACATTTTCGTCGCTTACGGTTATCGTAGTAGATCCATTTTTCATCGCCAGTGACGATACGATGCAAAAAACCTTTTCTTTTCTGGCGCTCAAGAAGCATCTCGCACAGCACCAAACGTCTCTCGATATCCCTCTCCTTCAATTGATGTGGTACCCAATTACTTATTTTTTGCACCGTTCCCATCGCGTGCAAACGTTTACTGACGGTTGACCTGTCAACATTCAACTCATTGAATAGTTCATCTAGAGTCCGACATGAATATTCATCAAGAAACTCTTGTAGTTGTGCATATTCGAATTTTTTCGGTGCTTCTTCGCGTTCTTTATCACTGACGTCATAATCACCACCTTGGAATCGTCGAAACCACTCTTTACAGCTTGTATTGGATGGGGCATGATCACCGTAAATATTTCTTAAAGTTCGATACGTTTCAGCTGCACTTTTCCATGAAATAAAATAATGCAGCAAAACTTCCCGCAAATGCTGCTTTTTCGGAAAAAAACACTGACACATTTTTGACACCTGATCAAAATGGATGTTCACTCGAAACGAATATCAACTACTGCAATCGAGACCTCACACATACAATAATAAATCATAGGTATAGTAGTTGAGTTAACACAGCTGTAGTATTACTAATGACCTAGGGTGACCATATCAGGCGAACAAAAAACCAGGACAATCGAAAGGATACTGCCTCCCCCGTTACCGCTCAATCGACTATGCTCTCTCCATATGTTTTCGTCAGTTAAGAAGTTCTGGGGTCTGTCAGATAGAGCTTCGACAGTAAAAAAAGCTCTGGGGGTCTGAGAGGAAGAGCCAGAAAGTCTTTCGTCGGAGATCACCAAGCACTTTTTCGGATATACACACACGTAATTCTTGCTGCACCACCATCAGCGAAAGTTTCATGCTGAGATAGTCCATGCAGGTCTGGTGAAGAATTTCAGCACTAAATACACATTATTGACATAAATCAGAAACATCAACGGTCCCAAGTAGCTTCCCTGTGCTATACCTGGCAATCTCCAAACACAACCATTATCTATCGATCTGACAGCTAGGATCTAAACAGCTGCAAAATCTACTGTTGTTTTCAAATTTCTCCATTTTATCGATTGTTATACGAAACAGATTGGTGTAAATAATATCAGTTTGAGCGCAACATTCCATGCTCATTGTTATGTGGGTTACTAGACTCGACAGGTTAGTCGGTGTTAATCGTCTATTAGGTACTTTTTTATTTCATTTATTTGACACGACTCAGTGCATTAGCTTACCTGAGCCGGGAATCTTTTAATGTTAATAATGTGTAAGTATATAAAAATAAATAAATCGAATTTTATTGTATATACATCGAATCTTGTGCACGCGATTCGTTACTTTGCCTAAAGATTTTATTTCTTCTTGGAGATCCATTAACTGCATTGCCTGTTGTTGCTTGGGGATCACTTAGTCCGCTTTCTCTCGGTTTATCGCTTTCGTTCATGCTATCCTCACTGTTGATGTCTTCACGATTACCTGTTTTGAGTTGTGTGTAGAACCTACGGGCAGAGTTAAAAATATTCAAATTCATTAAATGAACATCGATCATATTCAGGCGCTTTCATTTTCAATATTCAGTGACGCAGCTGATAGCGTCAAACGAACAAACCACCCATTCATCCATGCACATTTTCATTCGTCTACGATTATTACACGAAGCGACCGTGCAGCAATGAATCAAACGCATCAAAGTAGGTCTGGCACAATGAAAGCGATGATGATTGTTGTTTTATATACTTTACCGGCATTTGAAACATTTTCCTTGATAATTAGTGAAATGAATGTATTGTACGATATTCAACTGAATGAATAACATGGATATTTGAATGAATATTTTTTCTATTCACCGCGACTCGCATCAGGTTCATTTTCAGCCGTCAAAAAAGAGCTTCGATTATTTTTAACTCTGCCTACGGGTTACGATCGTGTGTCCTTGTTCTTTGTCATTTACTTTATTATCGGTTGTGCTGGCATTTGATTGGAAAGTAGTAGGCGCATCACAATGGTCGGGCACGCTGTGCGTAGGTTCTGTTGTTTCAGCATTCGTTGGTGCCTGAGCTGCAATTCCGTTTGTTTGTGATATAGTTGATGTTGATGAGGACTGTGTGTTGAGTTTGCTTGTAGTTAATATTGTTTCGTTAGAGGCTTGTGAACATGGTTTCTCGTAGTGTGTCTTCTTGTTACAGAACTGGCACGTAGCGGTCTGTTCTTCATATGTACACAGCGTAATTTTAGATTTGGTTATGCCTTCTAGTTAGCATTGGAAGACCAGGTATGAAGAAATAGGTCCTATCACACGCATCCTCACGACACACTAACTAATTAACTAGACAATTGTATGAAATTAACGGTGCTTTATTGTTCTGGATTGGGATGACTTTTATTTTTCGATTATTTTGATTGCTTATAGCACTGGCCCGGTACATGTAGACAGCAGACTGTAGCTAGAAACGTTCGTTTCATGCAGAGCGACTGATTAGGTACTGGTATTGACCTTGAAGTGATTCCATAGTCACCAGCTCGAGAGAGTGCTCAATGAAGTTATCCACGATAGTTGTTGATGTTTCGCTATTTTCCTTTTTATGGAATGGATTTCCAGTGAGACGAAAAAATGCTACTATCAAGAGATCTTAAGAAGAAGCAGAATCACCAAATTATTAATGTGTCTTCGCAGAGGTACCAAAGGGAATTCTTCGGGTCTCGGATTGAAAGACGATTTAAACCGATAAGAAGCTGTAGTAATCATCGTTTCATCGATGTTTTTAGTGACCAGAGTATAGTCCACAATTGGAATCAGTTCGATTTGTTCGGATGTGGAATTTCCGTACTAACGGACTACAGCTCATTTATATGCTACGTACATACGAACGCCTCTTTCTCTTTTCAATTTCCATTTAAGAAAAGGAGGTTGAAAACAGACTTAACTCTTGAGACTAAAAAACCATCGGAAAGTACAATTGGGAGATTTGAGTGTATTCAGTTTTGTCTATCGTACTCCGATTGAAGATGAGTATACGTTGCAGTTACGGTTGCAATCGGTCGTAACTGCGATCTGGATCAGAGTGAAAAAATCGACGACTCAACAAATAGAAACAAATTAGGCTTACTGAAGAAAACCAGGACAAACCAAGAATTTTCCTCGACTTCCCAGATGCTGTGAAAGTTGAAGCATTTTTCTTCTGGAATGTCGGATGATGCTCGGCAGGATTTCCGAAATTTGATGAATAAATGCGCTGGGGATGTGAAGAAGGACATCTACATCCTACATGGTATAGGAATTTGTGCTCAGTAAATGTACGTTTACTGTTGAACTAAAATCATCCTGCTTCGCCTTTGTTTTAGAAACTGGAAGAAAAGATCAGCCCGGAAATGTTCGCAGGAGAAGGCTCCAGGGTAGCATGCGAAAAATTGGGGGCGAACTTCGGCCGGAAGCTGAAGTCAACCATAATAGATACACTGCTGGTCAATAAAATAGGTGTGAGATAAAAATACATGAAATTTTGAGTTTTCTCTAAAAATATTTTTATATTCAAATATTTTATAGTTAGGCACAGTCGTAAATATGAAAAATATCACTTTTATTTGTAAATTAAATGTTATGCTTTATCGTAACTCTTTCTTCTCCATGAAATCCAAAAAAGTACCTGGTCAATGAAATAGGTGTATTGTAATTCATTGCATTAAAATTTTTCAAATCCAATGATTTTAAGACTTCAACATTTTTAACAACTAGTAACCCGTGCAAGCTCACTAATACAACCAAATTTTATCCATTTGTCTTGGCATTGAGTCATTCAAACGCTGATAAGTTTCCGTTGGTATAGGGTAGCATTCCTTTTAAACTGCTTCCCACAAACGATCCTTATTTGTGAAATTTCGATCAAATATCCTTTAGGATGTCCATCCTTTAGCCTTGCATTCGAATCATGCCATTATAGTGATGTTGCGACGAATGGGACCTGCGCCATTCCACGAAAAGCAAGCCCCAAACCTCATTGTTCTCGCCTCCGTGCTTTACCATATTTTGCGTGTGTCGCAGATCAAACTGTTTGCACTTTGGTCGTTTAACGTTTCGTTGTACATCGGAGGAAAACAGGTTTACCTTTGATTCGTCCCTCCGAAGGATATGTCGCCATTTTTTTAATACTTCTGAACCAGGCCCATTAACGCTGTTGAAAAGCAAATTGCATTTTTCTTCAAAGGCTTTGGCTTCGAAATAGTGGAACCTTCTTAGCAATTCTTTCTGGAAGATTGGAATTTTACGGCCTACAGCGAACTGTTCTCGGACCTACCACTTTTCCAATTTATGCTGAATTGGTCTTGGATGACGCGAATGGATCAGATTTCGCTATAATTACAATACGATGGTCAGCTGCTGTTGATGTTTTTTGCGTGTTTCCTTTTTTCAAAAGTTTTAAAGCATTGAAATGCCGCAGTGTATTCGCGATTTATTTATACGCTTTATCTTCTTGAACAAAATTTCTTAGCAAAACTCGTTCCACTTGAGTACAATGAGATGCTCGACCCATTCTATAACAAATCTTTGACTTATTCAACATTTAAATACATTTATTAACACGCAGAGTTCAAACTTCACCAAATAAAACGTATAATGGAATTATGTAAAATAATAACACGTTAATATATTTTACACACCTATTATATTGACCACACGAAAAAGCCTGTGGTAGTCTTGTATTGCATCTTGACAAAGATTGCAAATATAATCAGCGCCAACAACCCACTAGTAACTTGACAGATCCCAAGGCTTCTGTGTGCGGTAGGTGTGATTGAGACTACTGCAACTTGGTATGCGTAATTGAGAGAAAAACAGAATAATCTATTACACACCTATTTTATTGGCCAGCAGTGTGCATTACAATACAAACCGTTTACAAGCTAATTGGGATTTTGTGCAACATGAATCAGGAGGATTGTGGTTTCTTTTTGAAGCTACCACATGAGGATGGTTTATCGCACAGGGTGGGTAATCTGTTGTCACTGTAATGATTCACTTTCAAGTTGGCGGGCTTCTCATTAGAAAACTGAACACTGTCATTACCAATTGTTGTTTTTTCATGCACCAGCCAAAGCCGTCATCTGCTCTGTAGTGGCCAATTTATGTTAAATGTTGACATGTTTAGCATTTTCAAACATACATGAACAATGTGAACTACTACTTTTGTTTGCAGAGCCTTGGCATGACACTGATAAATAAATGGCAAGTTTTTGTCCAGAAAGATTCAGCGTCTTTGGATTTTTCATAAATCTAAAAAAAGTTTTGCGTATTTTCTGTCTGTTCTGTGTACAGTAGAGTGGGCCAAAAATAGTTTTACATCCGATAGCGACCCAACAGGGTTTTGAAAATATAAGCGAAAACATGAAATTTAAGCTGTTCTTTCGATAAAACATCAAACGGAACAACTCGCACAAGCAGCTTGCAAACATTGCGATTCTCAAAGTTTCAGTGAACTAACAATGTTTAATTTCAAAAAAATATTTCGAAAAATAATGTGATTGTTGATTATTACAGTGAGTATTAATTATTCAAACTTTGGTCATCATATTTAAGCTGTGAATTCCCCCCGCGCACTCCGAGTGCAGTGAAATAGGGAGAAAGGGT